>NC_045990.1:1972411-2099911 GCF_010909765.2 Amblyraja radiata
GTTCTCATAGGAAGTTAGAACATTCTTGCAGGGTTTTGTGGATCTGGATTCTTGGCCCAGTTTGGAGAGTCTAGAACCAGCAGTCCAGTCTCAGTATAAGATGTCCTTATGGTGTCAACCTTGAGAACGCTCTATCTGAGATGATGCCCAGTCAGTGACACATGGTCCACACAGGTCCAGGGAATTCACACACAGAGTGGTTAATCTCTGGAACTCTCTGCCACAGAGGGTAGTCGAGGCCAGTTCATTGGCTATATTTAAGAGGGAGTTAGATGTGGCCCTTGTGGCTAAGGGGATCAGAAGGTATGGAGAGAAGGCAGGTACGGGATACTGAGTTGGATGATCAGCCATGATCATATTGAATGGCGGTGCAGGCTTGAAGGGCCGAATGGCCTACTCCTGCACCTAATTTCTATGTTTCTATGTTTCTATGGAAGGAAGATCAGAGTATGACCCATGTGAAGGTGGGAGCAGGGTGGAGATTGGCAGCAAAATGGATGACATATTGGAGATAGACACAAAAAGCTGGACAGGCAGTATCTCTGGAGAGAAGGAATGGGTGACATTTCGGGTCGTGGCCCATCTCCATAGCACAAGGGACTCTAACACTGTTGGCCCTCTTGATGACCACCAATTCTCATCCCAACTGGTTTCTCCCCTCCCCTCCTTAATTTCCCTCATCTCCAAGTTCTGACGAGTTCTGTGATGACTGCATCATCGATGGAGCAGGGAAGGCGTTGGGAGATGTAGGCCTAAGTTAATGGATGGCACAGTGGCGCAGCGGTAGAGTTGCTGCCTCACGGTGCCAGAGACCCGGGTTCGATCCTGACCTTGGGTGCTGTCTGTACGAAATTTGCACATTCTCCCTTTGACCACGTGGGTTTTCTCCTGGTGCTCCAATTACCTCCCACACACCAAAGCCGTGCAGGTTTGTTGGTTAATTAGCTTCCGTAAATTGTCCCTAGAGTGTAGGATGGAATTAGTGTATCACTAGTCAGTGTAGTGCACTCTTATCATTTGTCCAAATTAAAGGAGGTGCCGTAAAAGTGGTGGTTGCCCTTCAAGTCCCTATTAAACATTGCCCCTCTCATGATAAACCTAAGTCCTCTGGTTCTCAATTCCCCAGCCCTGGGTGAAAGACTCTGTGCATTCACCCTGTCTGCCCCCCTCATGTTTTTATACATCTCCATAAAATCACTCCTCATCCTCCTGTGCTCTAAGGAATAAAGTCCGGGCCTGCACTAGGGATAATGTGCTGGCGGTGAGGCTGGGACTATCCCAACGTTTAAGAAATAGTTAGACAGGTACATGGATAGCGTAGGAAGGAACTGCAGATGCTGATTTAAACTGAAGATAGACACAAAAACTCAGTGGGACAGGCAGCATCGCAGTAGCGAAGGAATGGGTGACGTTTCATAATATATAATAGATAATAGACAATAGGTGCAGGAGTAGGCCATTCGGCCCTTCGAGCCAGCACCGCCATTCAATGTGATCATGGCTGATCATCCCCAATCAGTACCCCGTTCCTGCCTTCTCCCCATATCCCCTGACTCCGCTTTTTTTAAGAGCCCTATGTAGCTCTCTTGAAAGCATCCAGAGAACCGGCCTCCACCGCCCTCTGAGGCAGAAAATTCCACAGACTCACCACTCTCTGTGAGAAAAAGTGTTTCCTCGTCTCCGTTCTAAATGGCTTACTCCTTATTCTTAAACTGTGTGTGGCCCCTGGTTCTGGACTCCCCCAACATCGGGAACATGTTTCCTGCCTCTAGCGTGTCCAAGCCCTTAACAATCTTGGGTCGACAAGATTGCCAAACAAAGATTCGGGTCGAGACCCTTCTTTAGCCATGGTTAGAACAGGTTTGGAGGGATATGGACCAAGCGCAGGCAGGTGGGACTAGTGTTGCTGGGACATTGCTGGCCGGTGTGGGCAAGTTGGGCTGAAGGGTCAGTTTACACGTTGTATCACTCGATGACTATATTATGGGCGTGTCTCACTTAGGTGACTCTTTAGGCGACTGTCAGGGACTCATTTTAATGGAATTCACCTACAACACCTGGCGACAACCTACGACAACACCTACGACATCAAAAATTGTCGCCACTGTCGCCTGTAGGAGCCCAAAAAATCGCCAAAGTGTGACAGGCCCATAAGTGAAGACACCAGACCACTATAATACCACCCTTGTCGTGGATTCAATCTGACTGATCAGTATTTACCTCACGGGTTGAAGACATAAAACAAATTAAAACTCTGTTTCCCATTGAAAGTTTGACTGCTCGAGAGAGAGATTGGACTATATCAGAATCTTTATCCAAATTTGATATTTGGAAATACATGATACTGAATTACATGAAAGGAAGTTGCACTTAATTGAAGATTTGGACCGGGATCTGGTAAAGAATAAGCAAGGAAACAAGAGACTAAATATAATTTGGAAAAGAGGTAAAGGGAGAAATCTGGAGGAAGTGTTAAGTATGAAAGTGAACAATTCCAACATAAATTATGTTGCGAGCAGATTGTGGAGTGTGTGCGTGTGTGTGTGTGTGTGTGTGTGTGTGTGTGTGTGTATGTGTGTGTGTGTGTGTGTGTGTGTGTGTGTGTGTGTGTGTGTGTGGATATGTGTGTGTGTGTGTCTGTGCGTGTGTGTGTGTGTGTGGCGTGTGTGGCGCGCGTGTGTGTGTGTATGTGTGTGTGTATGTGTGTGTGTGTGTGTGTGTGTGTGTGTGTGTGTGTGTGTGTGTGTGTGTGTGTGTGTGTGTGTGTGTGTGTGTCTATGCGTGTGTGTGTGTGTGTGTTGTGTTGTTGTGTGTGTGTGTGTTTGTGTTGTGTGTGTGTGTGTGTGTGTGCGTGTGTGTCTATGCGTGTGTGTGTGTCTATGCGTGTGTGTGTGTGTGTGTGTGTGTGTGTGTGTGTGTGTGTGTGTGTGTGTGTGTTGTGGCGTGTGTGTGTGTGTGTGTGTGTGTGTGTGTCTATGCGTGTGTGTGTGTCTATGCGTGTGTGTGTGTGTGTGTGTGTGTGTGTGTCTATGCGTGTGTGTGTGTCTATGCGTGTGTGTGTGTGTGTGTGTGTGTGTGTGTGTGTGTGTGTGTGTGTGTCTATGCGTGTGTGTGTGTGTGTGTGTGTGTGTGTGTGTGTGTGTGTGTGTGTGTGTGTGTGTGTGTGTGTCTATGCGTGTGTGTGTGTGTGTGTGTGGCGTGTGTGTGTGTGTGTATGTGGCGTGTGTGTGTGTGTGTGTGTCTATGTGTGTTTGGTGTATTTTCTTGTTTGGTGTGTGTGTGTGTTGTGTTTGTGTTTTGTGTGTGTGTGTGTGTGTGCGTGTGTGTCTATGCGTGTGTGTGTGTCTATGCGTTGTGTGTGTGTGTGTTGTGTTGTGTGTTGTGTGTGTGTGTGTGTGTGTGTGTGTGTGCGTGTGTGTGTGTGTGTGTGTGTGTTGTGTGTGTCTATGCGTGTGTGTGTGTCTATGCGTGTGTGTGTGTGTGTGTGTGTTGTGTGTCTATGCGATGTTGTGTGTTGTCTATGCGTGTGTGTGTGCTGTGTGTAGTGTTAGTGGTGTGTGTGTTGTGTGTGTGGTCTATGCGTGTGTGTGTGTGTGTGTCTATGCGTGTGTGTGTGCTGTGTGTGTGGTGTGTGTGTGTGGTGTGTGTCTATACTGGCATGTGTGTAGTGTGTGTGTGTGTGTGGCGTGTGTGTGTGTGTGTATGTGGCGTGTGTGTGTGTGTGTGTGTGTGTGTGTGTGTGTGTGTGTGTGTGTGTGTGTGTGTGTGTGTGTGTGTGTGTGTGTGCGTGTGTGTGTGTCTATATGTGTGTTGTGTGTATGTGTGTGTGTATGTGTGTGTGTGTGTGTGTCTATGCGTGTGTGTGTGTGTGTGTGTGTGTGTGTGTGTGTGTGTCTATGCATGTGTGTGTGTGTGTGTGTGTGTGTGTGTGTGTGTGTGTGTGTGTGTGTGTGTGTGTGTGTGTGTGTGTGTGTGTGTGTGTGTGTGTGTGTGTGTGTGTGTGAGGTAGTGTTGATGTGCGGGGATCGCTGGTCGGGACGGACTCGGTGGGCCGAAGGTCCTGTTTCCGCGCTGTATCTCTAAACTAAACCAAACTAAATCAAAGAAGTCCCTGAGACTTGGGTGTCATCACTTTTACATTCCATGTCTCTACTTTCAGCCTTTGTCTGTGGTTCCCACCATCACATTAGCATGATCCACATCCCTGTTATCAACTATTCTTTCCCTTGCAACACAGAGAGGGAATGGAGAATTTAAATGGCATGCAGCCGAGAGATCAGAAATAGCATGTGAACAGATTGGATCCACTTAATCTCAGTTTGGTCCCTGCATCCAGAGACAGAGATAGTTAGTGCAACCATTTATTATAAAGTAGGTAGAGACTGCATACCTGCTGATTTTAAATGGCAAGAAACACTATCTAAATTAAGCTTAAATCTCAACCACTGCTCCTTCCGTGTGTCCTGAACTTTTATACTTCACATTCACTCTATATTTTGTTTCTATACATTTGTCAGTGTTATCTCATTTTGCTTTGTAACATCTTTTGTTATTTCATCTCTCCAGTGCCCTCCAACCTATTGTAGACGAAAGTGCTGGAGAAACTCAGCGGGTGCAGCAGCATCTATGGAGCGAAGGAAATAGGCAACGTTTCAGGCCGAACCCCTTCTTCTTCAGAATAGGTTCTTCTTCAGAAGAAGGGTTTTGGCCCGAAACGTCTGAAGAAGGGTTTCGGCCCGAAAAGTTGCCTATTTCCTTCGCTCCATAGATGCTGCTGCACCCGCTGAGTTTGACCAGCATTTTTGTCTACCTTCGATTTTCCAGCATCTGCAGTTCCTTCTTAAACACTCCAACCTATTATTGATCATAACTCCAGGCCTCCAATCTACCATTGACCATATCTCATGCTCTCCAACCTTTCATTGACCATGTGTCCAGACTCCAACCTATCATTGACTGTTTCTCCTCCTCTCCATCTTATCAATGGCCATCTCTTCTCATCTCCATTGTGGTTCCACCCGCTCTACAGCTGTTCATCTGAAGCAACTTCCAATTGCGATGGGAGGTTATCGACCTGAAATGTCCACTTTGTTCTACTCTCAATGGACGCTGACTGGTGCGTTGAGTATTCTGGTGCTTTCAATCTCTATTTCAGGTCTTGGGCACTTAGGTTCACTTCCTACATACACTGTTTTCCACTATCTTTGGGCAGAAACAGTCAGGGACAGTTTCTTCCCAGCTGTTATCAGGCAACTGAACTATTCTACCACAACCAGAGAGCAGCGCTGAACTACCATCTACCTCATTGGTGACCCTCGGACTATCCTTGATCGGAATATTGTCTTTCCGCTGACTGGTTAGCACGCAGCAGAATCTTTTCACTGTACCTCGGTACACGTGACAATAAACTAAACTGAACTGAAATCTAATCCCAACCTAGCTCTCTGGAGGAGTCAAGTCAAGTCAAGTCAAGAGGGTTTATTGTCATGTGTCCCTGTATAGGACAATGAAATTCTTGCTTTGCTTCAGCACAACAGAACATAGCAAGGAGGAGTGGTTTCCTTGCAGAGATGAGCAATTCCCCACAAAAATCTGGGTCCTGAATTCATTTTTGTTTTTGTCAATGCAATTTCCTTTCGAGAGTCGCTATCCATTAGACACAGCTGTGTTCACGGATTCCTATTCAAACAATCTCGAGTATATGGAGCAGTAAAAGGCTTGGAGTGTCATTACACCTAGCTCTTTGTTCATCTAACTGCACGCCACATGTGCACACATGTCATGTACAAACCTTCTGCATTTATATTCGCCGCACTGCTTCCCTGCTTCTGAAAGAAGATTCATTTATCTACATTTAACCTGTTGACAGGTTTTGCGAATCTCTTTGATCTACTCAGTGGAACATGCTGGAGGTTTTGTCACCGTTTCTTGGATCAGAAAGGTGCCACTTCCACCGAGAGTTCAGTGGAATCTCCGATTATTTTTCCCACATAGTCTGCACTGGATCAACATCTGGAAGCCACTCATGGAATGGAGTGGGATACTTTATTGTCACCTGTGACAAGGCATAGTGAGATTCTTGACTTGATCAACCAAGGTATGCAAATGGCCACCACATCAAGGGCGCTGACTCAGTTACAAAGTTACCCCTCGTGCCAGGTCCTCCGTTGCTTTTCCCCCTCCCCCCCCGAGTTCTGCATGGTTCTCCCCCCTCCCCACTGTTCTCCCCCCTCCCCACCGTGGGAGGGGGGAGAACAGCGCCGAAAAAGGCCCTTCGGCCCACCGGATCCGCGCCGACCAGCGACCCCCGTACACACTAACGCTATCCCACACACACAAGGGACAATTTTACATTCATACCAAGCCAGCTAACCTACAAACCTGCACGTCTTTGGAGTGTGGGAGGAAACCGAAGATCTCGGAGAAAACCCACGCAGATCACGAGGAGAACGTGCAAACTCCGTACAGACAGCACCCGTAGTCGGGATTGAACCCGGGTCCTCGGCGCAGCATTCGTTGTAAGGCGGCAACTCTACCACTGCGCCACCTTGACCGCCAACATCTATTGCGGATCGTGACAGTATTTTGTAGTGTAGCAGAGTGTTTTGCTAAGTCGAGCACATTTGTAAGTTTCTTACTGAGTTTCTGTTTCCATTGCTCTCTTAACCACATTGTTTGATATCTATTGATACGGAGAATGCAAGTGTATATATGCAAGCTTCTTGTAGCAATAGAGCTCTTAAAGATAGCGGAGTCGAGGGATATGGGGGGTAGGCAGAAACGGGGTACTGATTGTGGATGATCAGCCATGATCACATTGAATGGCGGTGCTGGCTCGAAGGGCCAAATGGCCTCCTCCTGCACCTATTGTCTATTGTCTATTGACGTATGTCATGTCATCATGTATTGTCTTTCCGCTGACTGGTTAGCACGCAACAAAAGCTTTTCACTGTACCTCGGTACACGTGACAATAAACTAAACTGTAACTGACAAAGTATGGGTGAACTAGGCTCAGTGAATTGAGATCCACTTCCTCGTTCCATGGCTTGTTGTTTGCAGACCATCTGGAGATACGCTTGGCTTCTGGTAAACCACTGCTTTCTGTCTGAATGCACTCGCGCTTCTTCTGAGCTTTCCATTGTGTTTGTGTACCCTCCTGAACACCATCTGCTTGGTGAAACCTTTGTCCCACGCCAAGTCTACTCATACACTGGCCAATGCGTACTGCCTACCTACAGCCTTGGGTGCAAATGTCACTTTGTATAAAGGTGGATGCAAATGTCAGTTTTGGTTTGCCAGATAACAGCTGGGAAGAAACTGTCCCTGATTCTGGATTGGCGCATGTGGATTCCAACTAAAGTCATTGTGTCAACTACTCAACCTTGATCTGCACCCCACTACTGACACCCCCACCCACCTCACCCCCTCCTTCTCTGCTTTCTGTTGGTTTGCTTGTTTTATATAATTCCAATTCTGGTACTGATGTTTGACCCGAAATATTCGCCCTGTTTCTCTCTCCACTGATGCTGCCTGACCCGCTGAATATTTCCAGGAGTTTCTCATTTGAAAACAAGTGCAGGGAAGAGAAGTGAGAGTAAACATAGAAACATAGAAAATAGGTGCAGGAGTAGGCCATTCGGCCCTTCGAGCCTGCACCGCCATTCAATGTGATCATGGCTGATCATCCAACTCAGTATCCTGTACCTGCCTTCTCTCCATACCCCCTGATCCCTTTAGCCACAAGGGCCACATCTAACTCCCTCTTAAATATAGCCAATGAACTGTGGCCTCAACTACCTTCTGTGGCAGACAAAAGGCTTTTGACAAGGTGCCACATAAGAGACTATTGCTAAAAATAAAAAATTATGGGATTGGGGGTAATATATTAGCATGGGTAGAGGATTGGCTAACAAATAGGAAGCAGAGAGTGGGGATAAATGGTTCATACTCGGGATGGCAACCGGTAACTAGCGGGGTTCCGCAAGGGTCGGTGCTGGGACCCCAGTTGTTCACAATTTATATAAATGATTTGGAGGAGGGAACCAAGTGTAATATATCAAAATTTGCGGACGATACAAAAATGGGAGGAAAAGTAGGGGATGAGGAGGATAGGAAGAGTCTGCAAAAGGATATAGATAAGCTAGGTGAGTGGGCAACAACTTGGCAGATGAAATTTAATACTAATAAATGTGAAGTCATTCACTTTGGGAAAAAAAATGATAGGGCAAGTTATTTTCTAAATGAGGAGGAGCTGCGTTGTAATGCAACGCAAAGGGATCTAGGGGTATTAGTACATGAATCACTAAAAGTTAGTATGCAGGTGCAGCAAGCAATCAGGAAGGCCAATGGAGTTTTGGCCTTTATTGCTAGGGGGATTGAGTATAAAAACACGGAGGTCTTGCTGCAGCTGTACACAGTATTAGTGAGACCACATTTGGAATACTGTGTACAGTTCTGGGGTCCATACTTAAGAAAGGATGTACTAGCCCTGGAGGCAGTGCAGCGAAGGTTTACAAGATTAATTCCTGCAATGAGGGGATTGACATATGAGGAAAGGTTAAGTAGGCTGGAACTCTACTCTTTGGAGTTTAGAAGAATGAGAGGCGATCTCATTGAAACATATAAGATCGTGAGGGGCCTTGATCGGGTGGATGCACCGAGGATGTTCCCAATGATCGGGGAAACTAGAACTAGGGGACATAGTTGCAGAATAAGGGGGGGCTCTTTTAAAACTGAGATGAGGAAGAACTTCTTCACCCAGAGGGTGGTTAATTTATGGAATTCACTGCCCCAGGGAGCAGTGGAAGCAGAAACTTTAAATATATTTAAGACTAAAATAGATGGTTTTTTAGCTGCCAAGGGGATAAGGGGCTACGGGGAGAGGGCAGGGATATGGACCTAGGTATGGTTAGTATAGTAAGACCTGAGTGATCTCCTGGACAAGTGTCGATCGCCTGGATTGGGGTCGGAGAGGAATTTCCCGGATTTTTTTCCCGAATTGGACCTGGGTTTTTATCCGGTTTTTTGCCTCCCCCAGGAGATCGCGAGGTTCTTGGGGTGGAGAGGGGTGATAGCGGTATAAAGGGGAGGGTAGTGTCTTGTGTTCTGTGTCTTGTGTCTACTGTTTGTGGGTAAGTGTGTCTGTTTAGTGTTCAGCCATGAGCGAATGGCGGTGCGGGCTCGACGGACCTGGTGGTCTACTCTCGCACCTACTTTCTATGTTTCTATGTTTCTATGTAATTCCACAGATTCGCCACTCTCTGTGTGAAAAATGATTTTCTCATCTCGGTCCTAAAAGATTTCCCCTTTATCCTTAAACTGTGACCCCTTGTTCTGGACTTCCCCAACATCGGGAACAATCTTCCTGCATCTAGCCTGTCCAACCCCTTAAGAATTTTGTACGTTTCTATAAGATCCCCCCTCAATCTTCTAAATTCTAGCGAGTACAAACCGAGTCTATCCAGTCTTTCTTCATATGAAAGTCCTGACATCCCAGTAGTTTGGTTCAGTTTAGTTTATTGTAGACACATTGTATACCAGAGTAGACTAGACTCTTGTAGTCTACTCATTGTAGACTGGAGGAGATGGAATAGATGCACAGAGTCTCTTGCCCAAAGTAGGTGAATCGAGGACGAGAGGACATAGGTTTAAGGCAATGGAGAAAAGATTTAATAGGAATCTGAGGGGTAACTTTTTCACACAAAGGGTGGTGGGTGCATGGAACAACACATAATTGAGGCAGGGACAATCGCAATGTTTAAGAAGCAATTAGACAGGTGCATGGATAGGGCAGGTTTAGTGGGATTTGGGCCAAATGCAGGTAGGTGGGACTAGTGTAGCTGGGACATGTTGGCCGGTGTGGGCAAGTTGGGCCGAAGGGCCTGTTTCCACACTGTATTACTCTATGACCCTCTAAGACCTCTTTAGTCAGAGGGTTGTCAATCTATAGAATTCATTGACTCGCTGAGTCTAGACTAGACCCATTGTGGTCTCATTAAATAGCTTCTTCACAGAGCTGGCACGGGTGTGTTGAAACAGCTTTATGTCTAGGCTGGAGTCCTGAATGGATGTAAAGGTGATGTAAGAGGAGCTTCTCTCTGTAACCAGGGGCCAGGAAGAGTGGAAGGGGAGAATTAACGGAAACATAACGCGGGCAAGCTGTGCCAGAATACTAGCTGTGACTTTCTCTTCCTTTACTCTGGTGTTTTCAACTGAGCGTCATGGATATTGTCTAATTTGTGTCAGATTAGTGCAGTTTCGTGTTACGGAATCGTACATGCCAAGAGATTGAGATTCATAAATCTAATATACAGAGGAAAATTATCTCATTAGGCTCAATGTGATTACATCTTCTAAACTATTATGGAATTACAAGCTCCTGCAGCTCGGAGGCCATTTGGCCCATCACGCCTGTGCTGGCCCTTTCCGCTTTCGTCTCCTTAAAATCCCTCATTCTTCCCTGTAACTTTGCATTTTTTTTCCTCTGCTAACACGCACACACACACACACGCACACACATGCACCCAAGGGCATGGGGTGATCGCTCTTCAGACCAAGCACTCTTCAGACACAGAGGGTCTGAATAAGGGGTAAGCCATTTAGAACGGAGATGAGGAAACACTTTTTCGCACAGAGAGTTGTGAGTCTGTGGATTTCTCTGTCTCAGAGGGCGGTAGATACTCTGGATACTTTCATGATAAGTTCTCTGGATACTTTCAAGAGAGAGTTATGCCTCTGTCCCACTTAGGAAACCTGAACGGAAACCTCTGGAGACTTTGCGCACCATCCAAGGTTTCCGTGCAGTTCCCGGAGGTTTTTGTCAGTCTCTCTACCTGCTTCCACTACCTGCAACCTCTGGCAACCACCTGCAACCTCCGGGAACTGCACGGAAACCTTGGGTGGGGCGCAAAGTCTCCAGAGGTTTCCGTTCAGGTTTCCTTTTTTTTTTTTTTTAAATATTTTATTTTATTAGAAGTAAGTACAGTCATATGGCACCAAAGTGCCTAATATATATTTTCATAATACATTTTATGTACAACTTCTTTTTTTTTTTTTTGTTACATTGAAAAAAATTAGAATAAGAAAAAGAAGTTAGATAGTAAAGGATAGAAAGATGTGAAATATATAGTGTGTGAAAAAAGAAAACGAGTAAATGAAGAAAGTTGAGAAAGAGAAAATAGAGAAAATAAAATAAAATAAAAAAGAAAAGGAGATCATTATTTATAATCTTGACCAACCCTCGTCCAGTCCTGAAACAGTTATTTTATAATTGTGTTGCACCATATGATTCCAAAAAAACGACGAATGGAGACCGTTATGAATTGGTCTGATTTATCCATTAGGAGGAATCGCATTTCCTCAAGATGAGCGGTGTCCAACATACTTGCAATCCACATTTTAAGCGTTGGTATTGATGTACCCTTCCAAAATTTAAGAATTAATTTTTTTGCTATTATTAAACCATAGTTAAAGAATACATTTTGAGATGTGTTCAATTTATTCCCATCTTCCATTACACCAAATATAATCGTTTCAGTATTAGGTTCCATTCTTGTCTTGAATAATTTTGTAAATATTTCAAAAATATAATTCCAAAATCTATAAAGTTTTATGCAGGAAACTAAGGAGTGTGTTATAGTTGCCCGTTTAGGTTTCCTAAGTGGGACAGGGGCATTAGATAGAGCTCTGAAAGATAGCGGAGTCAGGGAATATGGGGAGAAGGCAGGAACGGGGTACTGATTGGGGATGATCAGCCATGATCACATTGAATGGCGGTGCAAATGACCTACTCCTGCACCTATTGTCTATTGTCTATTATAAAAGTTTTTCACTGTACCTCGGTACATGTGAGAAAAATAAAGCTAAACACAAACCTATTGCAAGAATGTACAGCAAGCAATAAGATGTGGCAGCCCAAGACTAAGCAACGGGAGTGTCGTGACCCCGATCCCCATACACAAAGTTCCACACGAGGTTGCAGTCTCCACTTTAGCAAGTCCCACCTCCCAAGAGGTTCAGTTGTCACTCAGACCAACACTGCATGTGTATTGATGACCCAAGATTTATATTCTTGTCCCAGAAAAATGTTTATTCTGGACATTAGATTTGGTTTGGTCTCTGATGCTGCCGAACCAGTAATGAACCCGGTGCATTTTATTTCTCCAAGGAAGGAAGACCTTCTAAATTTTATGGAGAAAGTGCTTTCTGGTTCCAATTTAGGAATGAGTTATTTGTCTTTATCTTTTTAAAGCTTCCTCCCTGTCACAGGAGGTAATCTATTACTGAGAGGAAAAAGTACTTTAATGACTGTAATTTAAAAAGACATGTTATAGAATGGTGGAGGCGTAGATTCATAGAGTGATACAGTGTGGAAACAGGCCCTTCGGCCCAACTTGCCCATACTGGCCAACATGTCCCAGCTACACTAGTCCCACCTGCCTGTGTTTGGTCCATATCCCTCCAAACCTGTCCTATCCATGTACCTGTCTAACTGTTTCTTAAACGTTGGGATAGTCCCTGCCTCAAACATAGAAATATAGAAACATAGAAAATAGGTGCAGGAGTAGGCCATTCGGCCCTTCGAGCCTGCACCACCGTTCGATATGATCATGGCTGATCATCCAACTCAGTATCCCGTACCTGCCTTCTCTCCATACCCCCTGATCCCTTTAGCCACAAGGGCCACATCTAACTCCTTCTTAAATATAGCCAATGAACTGTGGCCTCAACTGCCTTCTGTGGCAGAGAATTCCACAGATTCACCACTCTCCGTGTGAAAATTTTTTTCCTCAACTACCTCCTCTGGCAGCTTGTTCCATACACCCACCACCCACTGTGTGAAAAAGTTAGATTCCTATTAAATCTTTTTCCCTTCACCTTGAACCTATGTCCTCTGGTCCTCGATTCATCTACTTCTGGGCAAGAGACGACATCTACTCGATTTGGACAATCGCAACGTTCAAAAAACAGTTAGACAGGTACAGGTTTGTAGGGATAGGGAATGTTGGGATAGTCCAGAGGAGGTAGTTGAGGCTGGGACTATCCCAACAGATAGACATAGAAACATAGAAAATAGGTGCAGGAGGAGGCCATTCAGCCCTTCGAGCCAGCACCGCCATTCATTGTGATCATGGCTGATCGTCCCCTATCAATAACCCGTGCCTGCCTTCTCCCCATATCCCTTGATTCCACTAGCCGCTAGAGCTCTACCTAACTCTCTCTTAAATCCATCCAGTGACTTGGCCTCCACTGCCCTCAGTGGCAGGGAATTCCACAAATTCATAACTCTCTGGGTGAAAAGGTTTTTTCTCACCTCAGTCTTAAATAGCCTCCCCTTTATTCTAAGACTGTGGCAGGTACATGGATAGGATAGGATTGGAGGGATATGGGCCAAACGCTGGCAGGTGGGACATGTTGGCCGGAGTGGGCAAGTTGGGTCAAAGTGGGCAACTTTCCCCGCTGTACCACTCTCTGACTCGATAAACCCATCTGCTTTTACCAAAAGGTTCTGGGATGGGATGTGGTGATCTTTGTAGAGGCTCATCATGACCAGCTGTGTCACACAGGACTCTGTGTTTGACAGTCTGTTCCCAGGGACACTTAGACAAACACCAACTGGCTTTTCTTTTTTCCAAACACCAACTGTTGCCCGATGATCATCAAATCGGTGAATCTTTCAGACAAGATTCGGGAAGTGTTTCTTCCCAGCTGTTATCAGGCAACTGAACCGTCCTCTCACCAACTAGAGAGCGGTCCTGACTTCCATTCTACCCCACAGAAGTCCCTCACGCTATCAGTAATTGTACTCTACTGGACTTTATCTTGTAGTAAATGTTACACACTTTATCATGTATCTGTACACTGGGGACGGCCTGATTGTAATCATCTATAGTCTTTTCATTTGGTGGATAGCAAGCAACAAAAAACGTGACAATAATTAGACTAAACGCACTCTGCTCTTTAGACTTTACTTTAGACTTTAGTGATACAGTGCAGAAAAAGGCCCTTCAGCCCATCAAATCCATACCGACCTGGACTAGAGTGGATGTGGAGAGGATGTTTCCACTAGCGCCAGAGTCCAGGACCAGAGGTCACAGCCTCAGGATAAAAGGACGTACCTTTGGAAAGGAGATGAGGAGGAATATCTTTAGTCAGAGGGTGGTGAATCTGTGGAATTCTTTGCCACAGAAGGCTGTGGAGGCCAAGTCAATGGATATTTTTAAGGCAGAGATAGATAGTGCGGGTGTCAGGGGTTATGGGGAGAAGGCAGGAGAATGGGGTTAGGAGGGAGAGGTAGATCAGCCATGATTAGATGGTGGAGTAGACTTGATGGGCCGAATGGCCTAATTCTGTTCCTAGAACATGGATTGATGAACCTATGGATGGGCTGACGGTCTTGTTTCCATGCTGTGTCGTTCAATGAATAAATAACCAGCAGAGATATCATGCAACGAGACTCGGTCATCCCTCCCAGAAAGATTTTTATAATTCCATCTGGCTCTCCAGTAACAGCAGAAGAGTCAGAGGTCACACCTTCCTGGGGATGATGGGACCAGTTATGGTGGCAAGATAATTATGAGAGAAGTGAATATAAAGTTATCAGCCAATGTTGTGGCTGTTTTTTAATATCTGTTATTAAATCATCTGTACAGTTTAGTGTGTTCTGGAGCTGGCAAACATCCAAGTGATTGTAACCTTCAGGATAATTCGCAATTATCAAGATTCAAGTTACCAGGAAAGTGTTTGTTATTGTTTTAGAGGCAGATGGAGTCATCGTCAGACTAGCCCGCACCCGAGAGACGGAGCAGAGGAAGTATAACACACTCCAGTCTCCAACTTTCATTTCTACTGCATTTTACAAACCGCCAAAGACTGCCCTGAAAGGCCTGTCCCACTTGCATGCGTTGGGTGCGACCAAACGGAAGCGGAGTTCGCGCTAAGTACGCGCTAAGTACGCACTAAGTACGCACTAAGTACGCACTAAGTACGCGCTAAGTACGCGCTAAGTACGCACTAAGTACGCACTAAGTACGCGCTAAGTACGCACTAAGTACGCACTAAGTACGCGCTAAGTACGCGCTAAGTACGCGCTAAGTACGCGCTAAGTACGCGCTAAGTACGCGCTAAGTTCGCGCTAAGTACGCGCTAAGTACGCGCTAAGTACGCGCTAAGTACGCGCTAAGTACGCGCTAAGTACGCACTAAGTACGCACTAAGTACGCACTAAGTACGCGCTAAGTACGCGCTAAGTACGCGCTAAGTACGCGCTAAGTACGCGCTAAGTACGCGCTAAGTACGCGCTAAGTACGCGCTAAGTACGCACTAAGTACGCGCTAAGTACGCACTAAGTACGCACTAAGTACACGCTAAGTACACGCTAAGTACGCGCTAAGTTCGCGCGTGACGTCATTTGCGTCATACTTACCAATCAGCTGGGCAGGAGGCGGGCCGACTGAATTTGGGCGTCGCACGGCGTTGGGCGGTGATGTCATCGCGCAATGCCACGCGCTAGGCTTACACCGTCATGACGCTGCATACGACCGCAATGCGCCGGCATGCCGACAGGCCGTTGGCGTGCGAAGATTTCAGACACTGTCAGATTTCCAGTGGGGACCAGCCCCGCACAACTCCGCGATTCTAATTGGGACCGGCCCCGCGTGGCCATACGGTGCCCGTACGCCTCAAGCGACCACGTTTAGTCGCGCCATAGAAATTGTAGAGAGGGAGATGGGCCAAATGTGGGCAAACGGGACTAACATGAAAGGGGCATCTTGGTCGGTATTGACAAGTTGGGCCGAATGGCCTCTTCCCATGCTGTATGTAGTTGGGATCGAACCCGGATCTCTGGCACTGCAAGCGCTGTAAGGCAGCAACTCTACCGCTGCGCCACCGTGACGTGCCGGTTCTATCTCATTCCTCCCTCCCCTTTATCCTGTACTCCCCTCTGCCGCAAAGCTCTGGCGGGTAGTAATGTCCTCATCAAAGCACTCTGCCCACAACCATCCATTCAGGATACCACAAAGGATTTTATACCAGAATCTTCAATGGAGCCTAATGCAACATGGACATGTTCAAGCAACACCTGTCATAACATTATGGATATGATTGTGTTGGATGAATTATCTGGAAACACAAGTTCAAATCCCAACATGCCAACTGGAGAAATTAAAATGTTAATTAATTCTCATAAATCTCGAATAAAAAAACTAGTAATGGGCTATATAAAACTGCTGGCTGATCAGAAATGCCCATCTGTTTCACGGAGGTCCTGTTGTGAAAGAAATTAGCCACTGTTCCTCGTTATTTGAGTACAGACCCAGAGCAATGTGGCTAACTAAGTGATCGGAGCAGAATAAACATAGAAACATAGAAACATAGACAATAGGTGCAGGAGTAGGCCATTCGGCCCTTCGAGCCAGCACCGCCATTCAATATGATCATGGCTGATCATCCAACTCAGTATCCTGTACCTGCCTTCTCTCCATACCCCATGATCCCTTTAGCCACAAGGGCCACATCTAACTCCCTCTTAAATATAGCCAATGAACTGGCCTCAACTACCTTCTGTGGCAGAGAATTCCAAAGGGCCTGTCCCACTTAGGAGACCTCCACAGCAACCTCTGGTGACCTTGCCTGCCACCCATGGTCACTGGAAGGTCGCCACGAGGTCACAGGAGGTTTTGGCCACTCTCCCTAATGGTCGAAAATGGTTTCCGCGTGGTCGAGGCTTCATCGAGGTTGCTGCTATTTTTTCATCGTGTTTAAAACCGGCCTCGACTAAAAATAGGTTGCCGTGTTAAACATCGATCATTTTTTAGTCGCAGGTCTAGTCGAAGTTGGTTGGGATGCCAGTCGTAGGTAGTCAAAGGAGTGTGGTCGCTATTTACTTACAGGCAGCCGTAGGCAATCTCCTTCTCTGGTCTATCGAATTTTGATACAACAAGTTGGAGTAACTCAGCGGGACTGGCAGCATCTCTGGAGAGAAGGAACGGGTGAGATTCTTCTTCAGGTCTTCTTCACGTCACCCATTCCTTCACTCCAGAGATGCTGCCTGTCCCGCTGAGTTACTCCAGTTTTTTGTGTCTATCTTTGGTTTAAACCAGCATCTGCAGTTCCTTCCTCCACATGGCTGATCTATCTCTCCCTCCTAACCTCCATTCTCCTGCCTTCTCCACCTATCCCCTGAAACCCCGTACTGATCAAGAATAACATTCTCCACCCTGGCCCGATAGCAGAAGGGTCCATGTGGCAGGGGCTGGGAACTGGAAGTACCCTGAGCTAATTCTGCTACCACCATCATCTATTGCGACAAATGATGGCTCCCACTGATGGTCGCGTCATTTTCAGGACAAACGATGACAGCGAAGTCAACATTTGTAACAAGATGGACACAAAAGAAGAAGATTCTCCATCTTAAAAATATCCACTGACTTGGCCTCCACAGCCTTCTGTGGCAACGAGTTCCACAGATTCACCACCCTCTGGCTAAAGAAATTCCTACTCATCTCTTTTCCAAAGGAACATCCTATTATTCTGAGGCTGTGACCTTTGGTTCTAGACTGTCCCACTAGTGGAAACATCCCAAACTCCTACCTGGTCCTTTCACTCAGCCTGAAGCCATGGTTGGACTTTCCAAATGAGAAGATGTCTGGAGACTCCACCTTCCCGCCCCCTCACTCCCTTATTCCCAAATTCCCAAATGATCCGAATCGGAGCAGGCAGGATGGGCTGAAGGGCCTGTTCCTTTGATGTGCGGTCCATGTGTCTACTCGACGTGTCCAAGAATCCGGCTTGCTTCCTACCCCAGAAATTGGTAATCAGTCAGAGAAACAGTATTCCAGGAACTGTGAGACAAAAAAACATTAATTTTGCTGGTCTTGACATCCGCGAAAAAAAAAGATTAATCACTAACGTGTGAAGATGCGTTGCGGGATATGTTGGTTCCTGCCTCTTAGGATTAGAGTGTGGCATTGCTGTCTTCACCTTCTCCCTGGGACCTCCTTGCCCACTGATTATTTCTTAAAGCCTCATACACCACTGTTTATACATGAGCTGCATGAGTTCTATTATCTCTGCTGCTTCACTTTGTGCTGTGTTTGCAATCCAAGGATTAATTCTGCCTCTGCCAGACATCTATTCATTTGACAGCTCTGTGAGCCGGGAGAAACTTTGAGAGTTTGAAACAGGGTAAAGTTCGTTCTGCGCAGTCCCATCATACAACCTTGTGGGGGGAGTAGGGCAAAGAGCATGAACGGACAGACTGCACATTCACACAAAGAAAACCTCCCAGGTTGGGTTAGAAATAGAATGGAACTTTCTCCCCACCCACCCGTCCCATCAAACAGTCCGTACAGGGTCAATGCTGGTTAGATACAAAGTGAAACGCCCTACGAACTATTCCGTTAGCTTTCTCCACTCTGTTCTTTCAAACATTCAATAGACAATAGGTGCAGGAGGAGGCCATTCGGTCCTTCGAGCCAGCACCGCCATTCAACGTGATCATGGCTGATCATCCCCAATCAGTACCCCGTTCCTGCCTTCTCCCCATATCCCCTGACTCTCTCTCGCTATCTTTAAGAGCCCTATCTAGCTCTCTCTTGAAAGAATTCTCCCCAGAGAACCGGCCTCCACCGCCCTCTGAGACAGAGAATTCCACATACTCACCACTCTCTGTGAGAAAAAGTGTTTCCTCGTCTCCGTTCTAAGTGGCTTACCCCTTATTCCCAGGGCTAAGACAACACAGATGAGGTACAGAGTATGTGTAGTGTAGTGTAATACATAGTTGAGTGTATTGTCTTTCTGCTGACTGGTTAGCGCGCAACAAAAGCTTCTCACTGTACCTCGGTACGGATTTTGGATGATCAGCCATGATCAGTGGTTCTTAAATTGGGGGTCGGTACCCGCATGGGGGGTTGTTTGAGGCTTTTCCGGAGGACATGAAGGGGTCATAAATAAATTAGATATCCGTTTGTTGAACCCATTTTTAGAAACCTAACAGGGGTACATACCACACACAGTATTATGTTTGTGTTTGTGTGTATATATGTCAAAAAGGTTAAGAACCACTGGCCATGATCACATTGAATGGCGATGCTGGCTCGAAGGGCCGAATGGCCTACTCCTGCACCTATTGTCTATGTTTTTCTATGTCTATGGAAGGAACGTTCAGAGGGGAAGAAGCTGTTCCTGAGTCTGGTGGTGCGGAGGAAGATTGTTCCCGATGTTGGGGAAGCCCAGAACAAGGGGTCACAGTTTAAGAATAAGGGGGAAGTCATTTAGGACTGAGATGAGAAAAAAAAAATTCACACAGAATCTGTGGAATTCTTTGCCACCGAAGGTAGTTGAGGCCACAGTTCATTGGCTATATTTAAGAGGGAGTTAGATGTGGCCCTTGTGGCTAAAGGGATCAGGGGGTATGGAGAGAAGGCAGGTACGGGATACTGAGTTGGATGATCAGCCGTGATCATATTGAATGGCGGTGCAGGCTCGAAGGGCTCCTGCCCCTATTTTCTATATTTCTATGTTTCTATGTGCGCGCTTTCAAGCTTCTGTACCTTTTGCCGTGACTGGGCTGGGTGGTGGTGGGGGGGGGGGGGGGGGGGGGGGGGTAGAAGGAATGACCGGGGTGGGCCAAGTCTTTGACTAGCTTGCTAGCTTTCTGCAGGCAGTGTGAAGTGTAGATGGAGTTACTTTGTGCTGGTCGCCCCATTCCTCTGTACAATCTCTTGAAAAGAAATAGGCAGCAATTTTTCAATTCTCCTCCTCCCCTCTCCTCTCCTCTCCTCTCCTAAGTTTGTTTACTTGTTATTGTTACAGCAGCAGAGGCTGGGAAAAGAGCTTACGGTATTCAAAACTTTAATAAAGGTCAGAAGTATGATCCATGGAATTACGGGTTGCTTAACTTGACAGCTATAGTGGGAAAAGTATTGGAGTCTATTATTGGAAGCAATTCAAGAGAATCTCAAGGACGGAAAGCAATAACTCTAAAGCCAGCATAGGATTAGCACAGGCAGTTCACAGCTAACAAATTTATTGGAATTCTTTGAGGACGTAACAGAATTTGTGTTGAAGAGTAATATGGTGGATTTTCGATATCACGGCTTTTATAAAGCATTTAATAAAGGCCACTCGTAAACTGCACGTGTCTAAGTGGGAAGACTAGCAGCTGGAAGTGAGGTTGAAAAATGAAAATTAGTCCGTCTTAAGAAAGGGAGTGGACAGGGAAATTAACGGGATGGCTTTAAATGAACACTGCAGATTATATCGGAAGTTTCTAAAGCATGTACGCATTGTAATTGTAATATTGTACGCTTGTAGCGTGCACTCGGATATTCAGAATTGCCATGACTCAGATCATAAGGTCATAAGGTTATAAGTTATAGGAGCAAAATTAGGCCATTCAGCCCATCGTCTACTCTCAACATTCCATCATGGCTGATCTCTGAATCCCATTCTCCTGCCTTCCCCCCATAACCCCTTCCACCCGGACCAATCAATAATATATCTATCTCTGCCTTAAAAATATCCACTGACATGGCCTACACAGCCTTCTGTGGCAAAGAATTCCACAGATGCATCACCCTCTTAACATTTTTCACACAGAGAGTGGTGAATTTGTGGAATTCTCTGCCACAGAAGGTAGTTGAGGCCACAGTTCATTGGCCATATTTAAGAGGGAGTTAGATGTGGCCCTTGTGGCTAAAGGGATCAGGGGGTATGGAGAGACCCCCTGATCCGGTAGCAGGATGCTGAGTTGGATGATCAGCCATGATCACATTGAATGGCGGTGCAGGCTCGAAGGGCCGAATGGCCTCTACTCCTGCACCTATTTTCTATGTTTCCATGTTTCTATGTATGGTATATCTGAAGATAGACACAAAGTGCTGTAGTACCTCCGTGGGCCAGCCAGCCCTTGTGGCTAAAGGGATATGGAGAGAAGGCAGGTACAGGATACTGAGTTGGATGATCAGCCATTATCATATTGAATGGCGGTGCAGGATCGAAGGGCCGAATGGCCTACTCCTGCACCTATTTTCTATGTTTCTATGTTTCTATGCGGCTGACCTTCTCTGAGAAGCAGTACCTCCGACACCGTGCACAGTGGAAGACCTGTTCTCCCGTTCCCCGGAGTGGGACTTGAACTCACAACACTCGTGCCTGGAAGGCATGAGCACTAACCCGTTGAACCACAGCCCGACACTGTTAATTTAGGAAAAGTACGCATTCCAGTGCAAACACGGTAAATGATCTGTGGCTGAATGAAAAGACTCAGGGAGGGCAAATTGTCTAAAAGGGAAAACTGTTAGATGCACTTGATAAAATTTCCATTTCAAACCCAGAGCTATCATGAGAGCCAGCGGTTACATATTTATGAACTCCAGAGTCTCCAGACTCGGCTCAGAGTAGCTCATTTCATACCTCCCTTTCACTCAGCCCCTGGCAACATGCTGTGATTGTAATTTAAGAAAGCAGGTTTAATAATTGTGAATATTACATTTTCACCATAAGCTCATCTTGGGGCGAAAGGAATAGAAGTCGAGGCGGAATGCTTGCAATCACCTTGCTACACTAGCTGCAAATTAATGTCAGCAAATTAAAGAACGCCACAAATGGGAAACAATTCGAAGGTGCGAAATCATATTAGAGTCAAAGAAAGCAGCTGGGCTGACTGAGAGGGTGAGCTGACAGTGTGGCTGGATGTTGTATTGAAGAGCAGCGCAAGGCCAGCAGCATAATCAATGACCAGTCGCACCCCGACCACTCCCTCCTCTCCCCTCTCCCATCAGGCAAAAGGTACAGAAGTGTGAAAACGCACACACCTCCAGATTCAGGGACAGTTTCTTCCCAGCTGTTCTCATAGAAACATAGAAAATAGGTGCAGGAGTAGGCCATTCGGCCCTTTGAGCCAGCACCGCCATTCAATATGATCATCCAAAATCAGTACCCCGTTCCTGCTTTCTCCCCACATCCCTTGATTCCGTTAGCCCCAAGAGCCTCTATCTAACTCTCTCTTGAGAACGTCCAGTGAATTGGCCTCCACTGCCTTCCCTGGCAGAGAATTCCACAGAATCACAACTCTCAGGCAACTGAACCATCCTACCACAACCAGAGAGCAGCGCTGAACTACTATCTACCTCATTGGTGACCCTCTGACTATCCTTGATCTGACTTTACTGGCTTTACCTTGCACTAAACGTTATTCCCTTATCATGTATCTGTACACTGCAAACAGCTCGATTGTAATCATGTATAGTCTTTCCGCTGACTGGTTAGCACGCAACAAAAGCTTTTCACTGTACCTCGGTACACGTGACAATAAACTAAACTGAACTGAATAGGGCTGTGGGAGTGAGGGTGAGCAGTGTGGAGCTGACATGGAAAAGGCCCTGTGAAGAAGGGCCAAAAGCTATGGTCAAGTTCGGACCTGAAACGTCACCCATTCCTTCTCTCCAGAGGTGCTGCCTGTCCCGCTGAGTTACTCCAGCATTTTGTGTCTATCTTCGGGACAAATGTGAAATAATCTACGAAGGAAGGAAGAATATAAGAGCTGTTTGAAAGCTGTGAACAGCCAATTAATGTTGACCTTCAGAGGAACATTTGTGCCTTCGAGGAGTGTAAGTGAATCCAGGACTGTCTCAAGAGGAGAGGTTGAGTCGGATGGGATTGTCTTCTGCGAAGTATAGCGAGATAAGACGTGACATCATTCGGGCATTACGAAATTCTTAAAGTTCCTGGCAGAGTTTGTGTTTCGGAGACGCAAGAGAACGCAGATGCTGAAAGCTTGAGCGCAAGAACAAAGTGTTGGAGGAACTCAACAGGTCAGGCAGCATCTGTGGAAGGTTTGGACAAACAATGTTTCAGGACGGGACCCTCCTTCTGAGTTTTTGCTTCTTCTGGCCCAAGATCTTAAACTGGGTAATTAGTGTAGATTTTAGAGATACAGCGTGGAAACAGGTCCATCGACCCACCGAGTCAGTGCCGCCCAGCGATCACCAGTCCTACGCACTAGAGACAATTTACAGAAGCCTATTAACCAACAAACCTGCACGTCCTTGGGATGTGGGAGGAAACCGGAGCACCTGGAGAAAACCCACGCGGTCACGGGGAGAACGTGCAAACTCTGAACAGACAGCGCCCGTAGTCAGGATCAAAGATCACAGAGCAAGAAACTCCACTCATGCGTAATCCAATGCACTGAGGTGTAGTACGTAACGGAGCGCAACGGCCGCCATCTTGCAATGCAAAACGCGACAATGTCAAAACGACAAAACACGAGTTAATGGGCATGTGTGCGTGAGAAAATAAGTTGCATAGTTACTGGGAAATAAGGAGTGGAGGGTGGGATGGATAAGATTCCTTCACTGGATCTGATGGGCCAAATGGCCTACCTTGTGTGTCATTACTGATTGTGGATGATCAGCCATGATCATATTGAATGGCGGTGCTGGCTCGAAGGGCCGAATGGCCAATTGCACTGATTATCTATTATAAGTGGTCGACCATTTATCCTAAGAATTTACCCGAGAAATACCTTGGTGGCGCAGCGGTAGAGTTGCTGCGGGTCCGATCCTGACTACGGGTGCTGTCTGTGTGGAGTTTGTGCGTTCTCCCCCTGACCTGCGTGGGTTTTCTCCACTTCTGCGACCATCACACAGTCACATGTCTTCAGTGCCATCTAGACCAAAGTGTAGATCTCTTCTTCTTGCGTATGGCGTGCACAGCCTAAAGTTGCAGGACAACTTGTTCCATTTGATCTTATTTGATTGTGCACGCATTCAATAGACAATAGACAATAGATAATAGGTGCAGTAGAGGCCATTCGGCCCTTCGAACCAGCACCATTCAATCTGATCATGGCTGATCATCCCCAATCAGTACCCCGTTCCTGCCTTCTCCCCATATCCCCTGACTCCACTATTTTTAAGAGCCCTATCTAGCTCTCTCTTGAAACATCCAGAGAACCTGCCTCCACCGCCCTCTGAGGCAGAGAATTCCACAGACTCTGTCAAAATTATCATTCGTCGAAACAGGGCGGACCACGTGAAGGTTGCAATCTCTCACCCCCACTAAAGTGTAGATGATGAAAATTGAACATAATACCTCCGTTTTTCAGCTACCAGAGTGATCTTTACAGCTTGTGTGTCCTCTGCCCCAGGGACCTCTGGAAATAATGTCATCAAATTTATCTTCACCCTCTGACATTGAATAATTTGACAGAAGTCATGGAAAGTGAAATTTTAGAAAATAAAATATTCTGTTTGGGTCAAAATCCTGGTGTTCTCTTCTTAACAGCAAGGACTTCATTATATGTAAGGCTTGGACAAAGTGGATGTGGAGAGGATGTTTCCATTAGTGGGAGAGTCTAGGACCAGAGGTCACAGCCTCAGAATTAAAGGACATTCCATTAGGAAGGAGATGAGGAGGCATTACTGTAGTCACGGTGGTGAATCTGTGGAATTCTTTGCCACAGAAGGCTGTGGAGGCCAAGTCAGTGGGTATTTTTAAGACAGAGATAGATAGCTGCTTAATTAGTGCGGGTGTCAGGGGTTATGGGAAGAAGACAGGAGAATGGGGTAAGGAGGGAGAGATAGACCAGCCATGATAGAATTGATGGGCTGAATGGCCAAATTCTTCTCCTATCCCTTGTGACCTTATGACCCAGCACGGAAACAGGCCATTCGGCCCAATTTGTCCATGTTGATCAAAATGCCCCATCTAGGCTGGTTCCATTTGACCCGGGTTTGGGCCATATCCAAACATGCGTAGGGAGTGCTCCTCGAACTCATGAACGTATGATCTTATGACACAAAGGCCAGTTTCTGTGCTGCCAGACTCACAAACTTAATGCACTAGAACGATAGGTTAATATTTCCCCTACCCAACAACTGGTAGCCCAATGAAGGCTCAAGAATGATTATTGATTGAGACATTTTGTCAGACAGGAGCAGGATGTAACCAGTAGCAAGGATGCCGTAGACAATAAATACATTAGGGCAACACGGTGGTGCAGGTTTGTAGGTTAATTGGCTTGGTGTAAATGTAAAATTGTCCCTAGTGTGTGTGTAGGATAGTGTTAAGGGCCTGTACCACCACGGGCTTGTGACCTGCATGCGGCAAGCGCGACCTAAAGAGCGTGTCCCACCAGCATGCGCCTGCATGCGGCAAGCGCGGCCTAACGTGGTCGCTTGAGCCGTACGGCCTCGCGGGGCCGGTCCCACTTCGATCGCCGGAGCCGTATGGAGTTGTGCGGAGCTGGTCCCGACATCGCGCGGGGCTCCGAAAAACTGACCGTGTTTATAAATTCCGCGCGGCAACGGCCTGCCGGCCCGCAGCCGCCTCGACGCCGTGTCACTCACTCGACCTCCGCACGGCTCCCGCTTCTGGTTTGGTCGCGCTTGCCGCATGCCGTACGGTTCAAGCGACCACGTTAGGTCGCGCTTGCCGCATGCAGGCGCATGCTGGTGGGCCCGGCCCTTTAGGTCGCGCTTGCCGCATGCAGGCGCATGCTGGAGGGACCGGCCCCTTAGATCACGCTTGCCGCATGCAAGTTGCATGCCCGTGGGACAGGCCCTTTAGATCACGCTTGCCGCATGCAGGCGCATGCTGGAGGGACCGGCCCTTTAGGTCGCGCTTGCCGCATGCAGGCGCATGCTGGAGGGACCGGCCCTTTAGGTCGCGCTTGCCGCATGCAGGCGCATGCTGGTGGGACCGGCCCTTTAGATCACGCTTGCCGCATGCAAGTCGCATGCCCATGGGACAGGCCCTTTAGTGTGCAGGGATCGCTGGTCGGTGCAAACACGGTGGGCTGAAGGGCCTGTTTCCACGCTGTATCTCTAAAACTAAACTAAATGCAGAAGAAATTCTCTCACCGCCAAAGTTTCGGGGCTGCATCGTCCAAGTACTTGCGACAGAAGTGTTCAGTAAGGATGTCGAAGTGATGTTGGCAGCGGTTCACCATCTGCCATCTGCCACCAATACACCCGATTGTTCATCGCTCAGGAGCAGCGTTAGCTCTTTATTTCTCTCCCGTCCACACTCTCTGCTCCTACGTCAAGGAGCGACCAGCAAAGAAAATAAACTGGCCAGACTCTCGCTCGCGCAAGGGTAATAGACATGTCTACTTAGAACTGGCTTTGACCAACACCTCTCCACACCTGCTGGGTCCTGAGTCTCAGCAGGTAACCCATGGTCCTTATCCAAGCTGATCATCATTAGCACATTGCGAAGAATGCCAGGTACTATATGTAATTAGGCATCAAGACAAATTGGAATAGGAACAAGCTCTGGCAGTCCAGAAGATCCAGATGTCTTTGGCTCAATACTCCATATTGAGTATCTCAGCACAGAGCATGCAGCCTAGGTCTTGATTTGAAAGATGCAACCCACCATTGAGCACCCATGGACACTTGTTCTAAATAGACATAAAAAGCTGGAGTAACTCAGCAGGACAGGCAGCATCTCTGGAGAGAAGGAATGGGTGACGTTTTGGGTCGAGACCCAAAATTCTTAAGGGGTTGGGCAGGCTAGTTGCAGGAAGATTGTTCCCGATGTTGGGGAAGTCCAGAACAAGGGGCCACACACAGTTTGAGGATAAGGGGGAAATCTTTTAGGACCGAGATGAGAAAAACATTTTTCACACAGAGAGTGGTGAATCTGTGGAATTCTCTGCCACAGAAGGTAGTTGAGGCCACAGTTCATTGGCTATATTTAAGAGGGAGTTAGATGTGGCTAAAGGGATCGGGGGTATGGAGAGAAGGCAGGCACAGGATACTGAGTTGGATGATCAGCCATGATCATATTGAATGGCGGTGCAGGCTCGAAGGGCCGAATGGCCTACTCCTGCACCTATTTTCTATGTTTCTATGCTTCTATGAGACCCTTTTTCAGACATGGGAGAGGGAGACTAGAGATATGGAAGGGTAAGAAAGGTCTATGTTATTTCACTTTCTCATCCACTCCCTACACATTAGGGGAGGCCAAAACCGTATGTCTTCAGTAAATGTCCCAAGAATAGTCTCGACCCGAAACGTCACCCATTCCTTCCCTTCGCTTTACAACAGTATCTACAGTTCCTTCCTACACATTTCTGCCACTGTGCCGCCAATTCTGACTTTGAGGAAGGTGCAAGCACAGAACCAGGCTGGTACATTGACGATAGACACAAAATGCTGGAGTATCTCAGCAGGACAGGCAGCATCTCTGGAGAGAAGGAATGGGTGACGTTTCGTGTCGAGACCCTTCTTCAGACACGTATATCCTCCAAACTCGATGCGCCTCACAGAAACATAGAAACATAGAAAATAGGTGCAGGAGGAGGTCATTCGGCCCTTCTAGCCAGCACCGCCATTCATTGTGATCATGGCTGATTGTCCCAAATCAATAACCCGTGCCTGCCTTCTCCCCATATCCCTTGATTCCACTAGCCCCTAGAGCTCTATCTAACTCTCTCTCAAATCCATCCAGTGACTTGGCCTCCACTGCCCTCTGTGGCAGGGAATTCCACAAACTCACAACTCTCTGGGTGAAACAGAGAGACTTGAGAGACTCATTGAGAGACTTGTGTTATATTCATGAATTCCTGCCACAACTTGTCCATCCTGGAGGTACAAAGCCACCCAGAGCCACTTCAGCAGAGGTTCAGACAAATGTAACAGCATAGTGGGGGGGGGGGGGGGGAGACAGAAATGCAAATAAAATCCACTCAACTCCTGGTTTCTGTAAGTGAAGCCTTCCATTGAATCAAGCTGTTTAAAAAAATATTAACAAAAAAAAAGGAGATTAAAGGATATTCTTGTTGGAAGGGCTGAATAACTTAATTTCAGATAAAACCGAAATGTCTCCTTGCGACAGACTTTCCAAGTCACAAGCAGGTAATTGTTTTCTGAAAGCGCGGTTTATCTCAGTAGCTTTACAGGACAGATATGGAGATCGCCCCTGCTTTCTGAGTTCCAAACATTCCTGTTATCAGCAGTGCCTACGTGAAAGGCGGTGAGCAGGCAGCTCCCACCAGGTCCTG
Source organism: Amblyraja radiata (assembly GCF_010909765.2). NCBI lineage: Eukaryota > Metazoa > Chordata > Chondrichthyes > Rajiformes > Rajidae > Amblyraja > Amblyraja radiata. Next base: position 2,000,427 of record NC_045990.1, read on the forward strand.
ATTAATTATTCAAGGGCGCAAAGAAAACAGCGTTTGAAGGCGACGGCACAGAGGGTGAAAAAAGGAAGGGGTAGAAGACCCCCTAATGCAGATGGACACAAAGTGCTGGAGTAACTCAGCGGGACAGGCAGCATCTCTGGAGAGAAGGGATGGGTCAGGCAGCATCTCTGGGGAAAGACACAAAGTGCTGGAAACATAGAAACATAGACAATAGGTGCAGGAGTAGAGGCCATTCGGCCCTTCGAGCCTGCACCGCCATTCAATATGATCATGGCTGATCATCCAACTCAGTATCCTGTACCTGCCTTCTCTCCATACCCCCTGATCCCTTTAGCCACAAGGGCCACATCTAACTCCCTCTTAAATATAGCCAATGAACTGTGGCCTCAACTACCAGAGAATTCCACAGATTCACCACTCTCTGTGTGAAAAATGTTTTTCTCATCTCGGTCCTAAAAGATTTCCCTCTTATCCTTAAACTGTGACCCCGTGTTCTGGACTTCCCCAACATCGGGAACAATCTTCCTGTCCAACCCCTTAAGAATTTTGTAAGGCTGTGGAGGCCAAGTTAGTGGATATTTTTAAGGCAGAGATAGATAGATTCTTGATTAGTACGGGTGTCAGGGGTTATGGGGAGAAGGCAGGAGAATGGGGTTAGGAGGGAGAGATAGATCAGCCATGATTGAATGGCTGGAGAAGACTTGATGGGCCGAATGGCCTAATTCTACTCCTATCACTTATGAATTATGAAGAGAGATCACTAGTACAAACAAGATATCGGTTTATACCAAAGATAGACACAAGGTGCTGGAGTAGGCCATTCGGTCCTTCGAGCCTGCACCGCCATTCAATATGATCATGGCTGATCATCCAACTCAGTATCCTGTACCTGCCTTCTCTCCATACCCCCTAATCCCTTTAGCCACAAGGGCCACATCTAACTCCCTCTTAAATATAGCCAATGAACTGGCCTGGAGTAACACAACGAGTCGGGCAGCATCTCTGGAGAAAGGCACAAAGTACTGGAGTAACACAACGGGACAGGCAGCATCGCTGGAGGGAAGGAATGGGTGGCATTTCGGGTCGAGACTGCATAGGTCAATCCTAGCACGGCCGTGTCATTAGTTCATCTTGCTCCGCGCTCTACGAGGGGAAACGGTTTCATTCAGACACGCTGAGAATAATAACACAAAGTGCGTTTCCCAAGGAACCTGACAATCACCAGCCATCAGAACTGTTCCTTAATACCGCAATTAAATGCGAATGAGACGCTCGCATATCCCACTTGGGGGTGAGCTGCAAATCTTGCCTTCCAACGGCATATTTTAATTCTGAGTGATTTAGGAAAAGTATTAGGAGCCGTTGGCAATAGTGAGACGTGTGGAGGATAAACTTCCTGCCCTCACTTTTGTGCAGGCACAGTTAATTAAATCGACTGAACAAATAAATGCAGATGCATCCCTTTCTGTGCACTGGAGCACTTCACTGTGTGTAGTGGACTGTTCAGTGGATGAGGGAACGTTAATGAATAAATTAGAATTCGTTAGCAGGCACCATAGCAACGGAGGTGGTGAAGGATTTTTTTTTTTGCAGAGTGCAGTTGAATAAGATGATGGTAATCACCGATGGGGACTGGGTTGGGAGGAGCTGGTGTCCCTTTGTTTGGGAGACAGACCCATCTCCCCTTGAGTTGCGTGCTTGGCAATGGGCTGGTGGCATGCAACACTTCCTAATTCCCGAAGGTAGACAAAAATGCTGGAGAAGCTCAGCGGGTGCAGCAGCATCTATGGAGCGAAGGAAATAGGCAACGTTTCGGGCCGAATCCCTTCCCCAGTTCATCCGATCCCGAAAAGTCACCTATCCATGATCCAAACATCTCCAGACAAGGGTCTCGACCCAAAACATCACCCATTCCTTCTCTCCAGAGATGCTGCCTGTCCCGCTGAGTTACTCCGGCTTTTTGTGTCTATCTTCGGTGTAAACCAGCGTATGCAGTTTCTGTGTTCAAGAAGGAACTGCAGATGCTGGAAGATCGAAGGTACACAAAATTGCTGGAGAAACTCAGCGGGTGCAGCAGCATCTATGGAGCGAAGGAAATAGGCGACGTTTCGGGCCGAAACCCTTCTTCTGCAGTTTCTTCCTGCACATCTTCAAGGGTGTTCTTGGTTCTTGGTTCTTGGTTTCTTGGTCCTCCAAAATATTCCAAATGGAATTTAAACTGGAGGTGGTGAAGGGAGGGCTTAAGCCAGAAAGGGTTATTGGGAAGAAAGAGCCACTTTAAATGTAGTTGCATCTGGTTGGGTAACTATAGTTGGGTGGAGATTATTCCATGCTTTAATTGTGCGGGGGAAGAACAAATTGCTGTACACATCTGTCTTTGTAGCTGGGATCACAAATTGCTAAAGGTCTTGTCCCACTTACGCGACCTTTACAAGCGACTGCTGGCACCCGTCATAGTTCGCCGAAATTTTCAACATGTTGAAAATTCAGCGGCAACCAGAAAGACGCTACGACTCTTTGGAGACCTTACGACCATACAGCCTACATGTTGCTTTGAACTGGAATGATCCCAACAGCAAATCTTCATGGATAATACACCCTAGTGATACATACATTATCATCATCATCAGCGGTCGCTCGATAACAAGTATGACTGTCCTCTCATGGAGGACGCCTGTGCGTGACTTTGTTTAACGTGGGGAGACTGGTGCACAGACAGCCATCCCACCTGTGGTCCTTGACAGATCTGGGTCAGGATCCAGTGGCATGGAGTCCAAGATGACCAGAGACCCCTTTCTGCCGCAGCCTTCATCCGCCTTCCCAGCCGTTGTGACATGTTCCTCCACTAAGGTCAGCCATCGTCCTCCGCCTGTTTCAACGTTGAGGTCTTGGTTGGATTGGCTCCTTGTCAGAGACCTCCCCCTCGACCTTACCGCCATGGGTGGCCCCACCAGGAGCATCGATAGCTCCACATCGCTCTCAGGATCTCAGGACCACACACAAGCTTCTCCACCACCACAAGGTGACAATCCACGGGGATGGACACTGTACAGGTCCCGGTACACAGTAGAAAGCGCTCATTAAGCCTGCTTTATTACAGGCTTCGTTTTGCCACACTTATCATTTAACACCTCCGAAAGTTTTGCGTCAGTCCCGTGGAGTGGCCTTGTACGGGACTCTAGCATGCATGGGTCAGGTCACATCCTTTGACAGATTGGCAGGTGAGAAATCCCATTTACAGCTATCCCTTGGTGGAGGCCAGCCCTTCATTTACCCACATGGCCAATTGTGCAAAGGTCAATGCTCAGCAATTATCCAATCTCACCAGCTTTCACCTTTCCCTGATCACAACTCACAGCAGCAGCTGAGGAAGGAAAAGAAAGATGCTGTACATGTCATGACAAACTCTGTGTGTGTGTGTGTGTGTGTGTGTGTGTGTGTGTGTGTGTGTGTGTGTGTGTGTGTGTGTGTGTGTGTGTGTGTGTGTGTGTGTGTGTGTGTGTGTGTGTGTGTGTCTGTGTGTGTGTGTGTGTGCGTGTGTGTCTGTGTGTGTGTGTGTCTGTGTGTGTCTGTGTGTGTGTGTGTGTGTGTGTCTGTGTGTGTGTGTGTCTGTGTGTGTGTGTGTGTGTGTGTGTGTGTGTGTGTGTGTGTGTGTGTGTGTGTGTGTCTGTGTGTGTGTGTGTGTGTGTGTGTGTGCGTGAGCGTGCGTGTGTATGTTTGTGCATGGAAATGAGTGTGTGTGTACGCACGTGCATGTGTATGTGCTTGTATGCGTGTGTATGTTTGGGTGTGTTTGTGCATGTATGTGAGCGCATGTATGTGCATGCATGCATGTGTGTGTTTGTGTATGTGTGTGCTTGTGTGTGCGTGTGTGTGCATGTGTGTGTTTGTGTGATTGTCTGTGAGTGTGTGTGCCTGTGTGTGTGCCTGCGTGTGTGCATGTGTGTGCATGTATGTGAGCGTGTGTGCCTGTGTGTGTGCATGTGTGTGTTTGTGTGCATGTATGTGAGTGTGTGTGCATATGTGTCTAGGTTTGAGATACAGCATGGAAACAGGATGTTCGGCCCACCATGTCCACGCCGACCAGCGATCGCCCGCTCACACTAGTTCCATATTATCCCACTATCTCATCCACTCCCTACACACGAGGGGGCAATTTACAGAGGGCCGATTAACCTACAAACCCGCACGTCTTTGGGATGTGGAAGCCGGAGCACCCAGAGGAAACCCACGCGGTCACAGGGAGAACGTGCAAACACCACACAGACAGACGAAGCTTGAGGTCGTAAACGAGCCCGGTTCTCTGGTGCTGTTAGGCAGTGGTTCTGCCCACTGTGACGTAACGCCTGTACAAAATTGCCAGTGGCCTTAATGCCCCACGGTACGAGTTCATTCCAAGAGCTCTCCAGAGTTTGCCCGGATTCGAACTCGGAGATTTACGGTAATGGCCGCTCGTCGGTACTCTGGGGCTCTCGTGGACATTTTTCATCATGTTGAAAAATCTTCGCGAGTCTTCCCGTGCTTACCTGCCGTTAGCGAGTCTTCCCGAGTACCTGCCATTAGCGTTACGAGCCGCTAAGAGACGTCCCCGAGCTCCGACGTGCCCGCTACGTTCATTCTCCGTGCTTACCACGAGTTTGATTTTTTTTAAACTCGGGAGAGCTCTTGGAATGAACACGCACCGTGGGACAGGGCTATTAGTTGTTTCAATGGCGGCACAGTTTAGAGAGAGCAGAACATTAGCCTTATCTGTGTGCTGGTGAGGTGTGGGCCTGAGAATTTGTTGTAGTCACAATGTGTGCATAGGTGACAGGTTCTGCCACAGAGAGAGAAGCAAGCGGTATTAGGAAGCTTCTGATAACACATGGGAACTGAAAGGCCATTTCAGATAAAAACCCATATGTCTTTCCCTTCCGCTGTTTCCTCAGTCAGAGTTTAATAATTGTTTTTTTTTTTAAACAGCCAGGTTTATCGCGCTTCCTGTGTAACAGGACAGACGCCTGGATTGTCCTTTTTCATGATTTCTGACATTGCCGTTATCGGCCTTGTCAAACAGGGGCCCTGGTGATGTGTATGTTTATATATGAATTATTCAGCCCGCTGCAATAAAGCTAAAAATCCCTCCGCTGTGAATTATTAGCACCTTCCCGACTTCACCGGCCCCTGTGACAATCGGCACACCAGCCATTTTAGTTTAGCTTAGAGATTCAGGGCTAAAACAGGCCCTTCGGCCCACCGGGTCCATGCCGACATTTTTTAAACATTTTTTTTTTTTTAATTTATTAGAAGTAGTGTACATTACATAGATACATAGAAACATAGAAATTAGGTGCAGGAGTAGGCCATTCGGCCCTTCGAGCCTGCACCGCCATTCAATATGATCATGGCTGATCATCCAACTCAGTATCCCATCCCTGCCTTCTCTCCATACCCCCTGATCCCTTTAGCCACAAGGGCCACATCTAACTCCCTCTTAAATATAGCCAATGAACTGTGGCCTCGACTACCCTCTGTGGCAGAGAGTTCCAGAGATTCACCACTCTCTGTGTGAAAAAAGTTTTTCTCATCTCGGTCCTAAAAGATTTCCCCCTTATCCTTAAGCTGTGACCCCTTGTCCTGGACTTCCCCAACATCGGGAGCAATCTTCCTGCATCTAGCCTGTCCAACCCCTTAAGAATTTTGTAAGTTTCTATAAGATCCCCTCTCAATCTCCTAAATTCTAGAGAGTATAAACCAAGTCTATCCAGTCTTTCTTCATAAGACAGTCCTGACATCCCAGGAATCAGTCTGGTGAACCTTCTCTGCACTCCCTCTATGGCAATAATGTCCTTCCTCAGATTTGGAGACCAAAACTGTACGCAATTCTCCAGGTGTGGTCTCACCAAGACCCTGTACAACTGCAGCAGAACCTCCCTGCTCCTATACTCAAATCCTTTTGCTATGAAAGCTAACATACCATTCGCTTTCTTCACTGCCTGCTGCACCTGCATGCCCACTTTCAATGACTGGTGTACCAAGACACCCAGGTCTCGCTGCATCTCCCCTTTTCCTAGTCGGCCACCATTTAGATAATAGTCTGCTTTCCTGTTTTTGCCACCAAAATGGATAACCTCACATTTATTCACATTATACTGCATCTGCCAAACATTTGCCCACTCACCCAGCCTATCCATGTCACCTTGCAGTCTCCTAGCATCCTCCTCACAGCTAACCCTGCCCCCCAGCTTAGTGTCATCCGCAAACTTGGAGATATTGCCTTCAATTCCCTCATCCAGATCATTAATATATATTGTAAATAGCTGGGGTCCCAGCACTGAGCCTTGCGGTACCCCACTAGTCACTGCCTGCCATTGTGAAAAGGACCCGTTTACTCCTACTCTTTGCTTCCTGTTTGCCAACCAGTTCTCTATCCACATCAATACTGAACCCCCAATGCCGTGTGCTTTAAGTTTGTAAACTAATCTCTTATGTGGGACCTTGTCGAAAGCCTTTTACAATGATATTACAAACCAATTACAATGATATAAGCCAAAAATAACACCATACATTTCCTGTGCCACTTCATATTTTAAACTTTAAAAAGAAGAAAAGTAAAGAGAGTTAGATAGGATAGTGAGTGCGCGAAAGAGTGATCAAGAGAGACCCTTGTAAACGAAAAACTCAAAAAAGAGTTAAGAAGCAAGCAAAAGAAAAAGAAAAAGAGAAATGAAGATATATCAAAAGTTAAAAAAGAGATAAAAGGGATATACCAATTGTCTTTATACTCACCCCTCACCAGGCCCTGAAACCATTTATTTTCAGAATTATGTTGCACCTTATACTTGAAGTAAGTTGATAAATGGAGACCAAATCTTTTTGAACTGGTCTGGTTTGCCTGCTAGGAGGAATCTCATATCTTCCAGGTGTAACATTTCGGACATATTTGAAATCCACATATTTATCATTGGTCTAAAGAAGCGTTCTGAGGGTCTGAAGAAGGGTTTCGGCCCGAAACGTTGCCTATTTCCTTCGCTCCATAGACGCTGCTGCACCCGCTGAGTTTCTCCAGTTTGTCTACCTTCGATTTTCCAGCATCTGCAGTTCCTTCTTGAAAACTATTTATCATTGGTGTTGGGGCGTTGGAGTTGCCGACATTATTGAATGTTTATTATAATGTTTATTATTGAAGATAATACAACAGATAATCCTCCGACATTTTCGCCAACTCCAAAGGGATGCCACCACTGGCCACATCTTCCCATCTCCCCCCCTTTCGGCTTTCCGCAGAGACCGCTCCCTCCAGAACTCCCTGGTCAATTCGTCCCTTCCCACCCAAACCACCCCCTCCCCTGGTACTTTCCCTTGCAACCGCAGGGAATGCTGCACTTGTCGCTTCAACTCCCCCCTTGACTCCATCCAAGGACCCAATTACTGAAGGATCATCGAGGTTTAATACATGGAGCTGAGAAAGTAGAAGTGGGCATCTTTTAGTTTAGTTTAGTTTAGAGATACAGCACGGAAACAGGCCCTTCGGCCCACCGGGTCCGTGCCGACCAGCGATCCCCGCACACTAACACTATCCTACACACTCTGCGAACAATTTACAATCTTTACCAAGCCAATGAACCTACAAACCTGTATGTCTTTGGAGTGTTGGATGAAACCGGAGCTCCTGGAGAAAACCCACGCAGGTCACGGGGAGAACGTACAAACTCTGTACAGACAGCGCCCGCAGTCGGGATCGAACCCGGGTCTCCGGCGCTGCATTCGCTGTAAGGCAGCAACTCTACCGCTGGGCCACCGTGCCCGGCCAAATCAATCTTGATTCTACCTCATCTCAATTCCAACATTGAGGGGTGACGTTTCAGGTCGGGACCCTTCTTCACACTGAAGCATTGACCTTTGATGGAAAGTAGAGACCTCGTATCGCAAGGGCCATCTATCAGCCCAAAATGGTGACTGTCGAGTGATGCGTTGAGTCAAGAGAGCCAAGAGTCAAGTGTTTAATTGTCCTATTGACTGAAAATAGAACAATGAAACTCCTACTTGTAGCAGCATAACAGGCCTATAAATGCTGTCCTCGTACATAACATAAGCATTTAAAAAAATCAATACATTTATACAAAACAATATTGCAAAATGTCCAAAGTCTTCAGTGTACTTCATCCAAAGTCTTTAGTGTACTCTATATGTCTGAGGAAGGGTCTCGACCCAAAACGTCACCCATTCCTTCTCTCCAGAGATGCTGCCTGTCCCGCTGAGTTACTCCAGCTTTTTGTGTCTATTTTTAAAAAAAATTATTTTCACAGATGTGTGCGTAAATCAATTTCTCAGGAGTAGGTGATGCCTGGGTGTTGTTTAGTTTAGTTTAGTTTAGAGATACAGCACAGAAACAGGCCCTTCGGCCCACCGAGTCCGTGCCGACCAGCGATCCCCGCACACTAACACTATCCTACACACACTAGGGACAATTTACAATTATACCAAGCCAATTAACCTACAACCCTGCACGTCTTTGGAATGTGGGAGAAAGCCGAAGATCTCGGAGAAAACCCACGCAGGTCACGGGGAGAACGTGCGAACTCCGTACAGACAGCACCCTTAGTCGGGATCGAACCCGGGTCTCTGGTGCTGCAAGCGCTGTAATGCCCCCTGTCCCACTCAGGAAACCTAAACGGAAACCTCTGGAGACTTTGCGCCCCACCCAAGGTTTCCGTGCGGTTCCCGGAGGTTGCAGGTGGTTGCCGGAGGTTGCAGGTAGTGGAAGCAGGTAGGGAGACTGACGAAAACCTCCGGGGACCGCACGGAAACCTTGGGTGGGGCGCAAAGTCTCCAGAGGTTTCCGTTCAGGTTTCCTAAGTGGGACAGGGGGCTAACTCTACCACTGCACCACCATGCCGCCTATGAGGTGTAGGTGTCACCAGCTCTGAATTGCGAGGTCAAACATGTTGTCCTATACGCGTTAGAGGTGCCAATCAGATCTCCCTATGGGTTTTATACTTCACTCCCATCGCACAGTGCATAAAGAAACATGCGCCACATAATTGAATTATGTAGGGCAACTTGTCTTAACTCACATGTATAACTTATCTCAAAATACTATTTCCCGAAATAAATCAAATCTGCATTAAAGAGCCACTTCAGCAGATTGGACATCTGGTGACTGAAATATTAGGCTTGTTCCAATTTTGCTTCAATAGCACGGAACAGCATCTCTGAAGGCCCTTCGGCCCACAATGAAGATGATATTGAGCTCAAAGAATCTCCTCTGCCTGCACGTGGTCCATATCCCACCCTTGCCTGCATATCATAGATACATGAAAATAGGTGCAGGGGTAGGCCATTCGGCCCTTCGAGCCAGCACCTAGCTACTCCAGCTTTTTTGTGTCTATAGGCCCTGTCCCACTGTACGAGTTCATTCCAAGAGCTCTCCCGAGTTTTAAAAAAAATCAAACTCGTGGTAAGCACGGAGAATGAACGTAGCGGGTACGTCGGAGCTCGGGGACGTCTCCTAGCGGCTCGTAACGCTAACGGCAGGTACTCGGGAAACGCTGTAAGCTCAGGAAGACTCGGGAAGATTTTTCAACATGTTGAAAAATGTCCACGAGAGCCCCGAGTACCTACGAGCGGCTATTACCGTAAATCTCCAAGTTCGAATCAGGGGAAACTCGGGAGAACTCTTGAATAAGCTCGTACAGTGGGACAGGGCGCATATCTCTAGTGATTTACAGAACTTGCCAATTGCCTCTGCCTCTGCCTCATTGATGGGTGACGTACAGAGGTCGCAGGGAGAACGTAACTCAGCGGGACCGGCAGCATCTCTAGAGAGAAGGAATGGGTGACGTTTCGGGCCAAGACCCGTCTTCAGACTGATTCAGCAATAGAACATTATGTTGTTTTGGTTGGTAATATGCAACAAAGCCACAATAGACAATAGACAATAGGTGCAGGAGTCGGCCATTCGGCCCTTCGAGCCAGCACCGCCATTCAATGTGATCATGGCTGATCATCCCCAATCAGTACCCCGTTCCTGCCTTCTCCCCATATCCCCTGACTCTGCTATTTTTAAGAGCCCTATCTAACTCTCTCTTGAAAACATCCAGAGAGAACCTGCCTCCACCGCTCTCTGAGGCAGAGATTTCCACACTCACAACTCTCTGTGAGAAAAAGTGTTTCCTCGTCTCCGTTCTAAATGGCTTACTCCTTATTCTTAAACTGTGTGTGGCCCCTGGATCTGGACTCCCCCAAATCAAAAGTTACCCTTCAGGTTCCTATTAAAAATTTCCTCCCCTCTCACCTTAAAGCTATGTCCTCTGGTTTTCGATTTCCCTACTCTGGGCAAGAGACTTTGCGCATCTACCCGATCTATTCCTCTCATGATTTTATACACCCTTCTGCTCACCGAACTTCTTCTCCATAGAAACCTCCACCCATGCATTGATCCTAAACCATTAATCCATATATGTTCTCCCTGCATTTTGAGTTGAGTTACAGAGTCACGGAGTCGTGCAGCACAAAAACAGGTCCTGCCGCAAAGATGCCCCATTCTTAAACTGTGTGTGGCCCCTGGTTCTGGACTCCCCCAACACCGGGAACATGCCATAGAGGGAGTGCAGAGAAGGTTCACCAGACTGATTCCTGGGATGTCAGGACTGTCTTATGAAGAAAGACTGGATAGACTTGGTTTATACTCGCTAGAATTTAGGAGATTGAGAGGGGATCTTATAGAAACTTATAAAATTCTTAAGGGGTTGGACAGGCTAGATGCAGGAAGATTGCTCCCGATGTTGGGGAAGTCCAGGACAAGGGGTCACAGCTTAAGGATAAGGGGGAAATCCTTTAAAACCGAGATGAGAAGAACCTTTTTCACACAGAGAGTGGTGAATCTCTGGAACTCTCTGCCACAGAGGGTAGTCGAGGCCAGTTCATTGGCTATATTTAAGAGGGAGTTAGATGTGGCCCTTGTGGCTAAGGGGAACAGAGGGTATGGAGAGAAGGCAGGTACAGGATACTGAGTTGGATGATCAGCCATGATCATATTGAATGGCGGTGCAGGCTCGAAGGGCCGAATGGCCTACTCCTGCACCTATTTTCTATGTTTCTATGTTTCCTGCCTCTAGCGTGTCCAAACCCTCAACAATCTTAACCCTCAACACTTCTGCTAATTCTGCTCCCATCACTTAAGACCTGATGACAATAAACTAAACTAAACTGAACTCTTCTCGGTTGTGTCTCGTCTCTCCGCACTTGTGTTAAACCAGCAGCCGTCGGAGATAATTGCTGCTTCACACCAGCGACCAGTCTTTCTCACTCTAAACACCAAGGAACAGACCCCATCTGATCACTCTTCCACCCAGTGTGGAGACAATTAGGGTCTTGATAGAGAGAGACTCACAGTCTGAACAGCTGTGGCAGAATGACACTGTGACTAACCATTGCACCCCCTTTAAAGAGGGGAAAGAAAATGCCCATCGTCCTACAAAATCCTCTCGATCTGTCAATTATTTTTTTCCGTCGAATATCCTTGGCATTTGAGGTAAAATGCTGCGCTGGTTTGTGTTTTCAGATTTATTCAGTGTTTAATCTGGTTTTGAGTTATGTCAGTAATGGCAGTGTGTAGCCTTGCATTACCTCTACTCAAAGAAAGGGCTCTTGACAGAGTAATGTTCAGTCTGAGTTTGCAGATCCCTGCTACCTGCGTCATTAGCTTTGACACTCGAAACTATTTCGAACCCTCTTATTTACCGACTGTAGTTCGTGGCACTGTGGAGATCACTCCGCTCCCCGTGTCCTTGGAAGGCACTCCAAGAAATATAATCTCTCTGGAACTGAAAGCCTTGCAAAATGATCAGCAGGCAATAATGTACCATTAAGGTAGACAAAAATGCTGGAGAAACTCAGCGGGTGCAGCAGCATCTATGGAGCGAAGGAAATAGGCGACGTTTCGGGCCGAAACCCTTCTTCAGACTTCAGACTCTCGGACACAAAAATGCTGGAGAAACTCAGCGGGTGCAGCAGCATCTATGGAGCGAAGGAAATAGGCGACGTTTCGGGCCGAAACCCTTCTTCAGACTTCAGACTCTCGGACACCTCCTCCTACTTACCCTTGGACCATGACCCCACTGACGAGCACCAGGCCACCATATCTAGCACCATCACCGACTTCATCAATTCCCACGCCCTGCCCGACCAAGCTTCCAACCGCATCGTTCCCCAGCCCCGCACGGCCCGTTTTTACCTTCTCAAAAAATCCTCAAGATGTACCATTAAGGACAGGCAGTTCTGCTTTGCTCTCTAAAGAGTAGGTTTTCCGGCTCCGCTCAGAGAGCAAGAACCAGCGATTACTGCACGGATCCGTGATATTTGTCAACACCACTTTTGTGGAGTCACTCGGGGGAGGGTGATTGGGAAAGTATGTGTCTCGCTCAATAGCCACCACTTACTCATCCTTGCCACAATGTCACGGAGATATGAAGCGTGGAGACAGGCTCTTCCGCACATCTCGACCATGCAGTCAAGATCCCCATCTTTTAGGAAGGAGATGAGGAGGAATTTCTTTAGTCAGAGGGTGGTGAATCTGTGAAATTCTCCGCCACAGAAGGCCGTGGAGGCCAAGCAAGTGGATATTTTCAAGGCGGAGATAGATAGGTTTTCGATTAGTTTTGGGTGTCAGAGGTTATGGGGAGCGTGATTGATAGTGGAGTGTGGAGCGGTTGTAATGTGTGATTGTTGATCTACTTCTGCGGGTAGAACGATATTGTCTCCGGTGTTGGGAGCCAACTTGGGAGCAGCTTGGCCTTCCAAAGCCACGTCACATCGATTTTTTAATGATAGAAAATATGTCTCATCAAACACACACAAGTACAGAGTAGCAACAAAATCAAGGCTGCCATTGGCAGACAATAGACAATAGGTAGACAAAATTGCTGGAGAAACTCAGCGGGTGCGGCAGCATCTATGGAGCGAAGGAAATAGGCAACGTTTCGGGCCGAAACGTTGCCTATTTCCTTCGCTCCATAGATGCTGCCGCACCCGCTGAGTTTCTCCAGAAATGTTGTCTACCTTCGATTTTCCAGCATCTGCAGTTCCTTCTTGAACACAATAGACAATAGTTGCAGGACTAGGCCATTTGGCCCTTCGAGCCAGCACCGCCATTCAATGTGATCATGGCTGATCATCCCCAATCAGTACCCCGTTCCTGCCTTCTCCCCATATCCCCTGACTCCGCTATCTTTAAGAGCCCTATCTCTTGAAAGTATCCAGAGAACCGGCCTCCACCGCCCTCTGAGGCAGAGAATTCCACAGACTCACAACTCTCTGTGTGAAAAAGTGTTTCCTCATCTCCGTTCTAAATGGCTTACCCCTTATTCTTAAACTGTGTGTGTGGCCCCTGGTTCTGGACTCCCCCAACATCGGGAACATGTTTCCTGTTTACAACATGTTTACAATCAAAGAAAGAATGATCAGATTAAAATATTGTCAACTTTATCAACCATTCCCTCGAACACCCGCAGTGACCAGCATTCACGGAAAGCCTCCAGAGTCCCCGTGACCAGCGTACGCTCCCTCTCAGGGACACGCGAGCACGGACGTAGGGCCGGAAGAGGGGCAGGCAGTCGACATTGGTGTGACCATCAGACTGGACTGGACCCGACTGGACCCGAGTCACGCACCATCGCGTGTTGAAAATACATTGCTGCATCTCCACCATCACTGGGTCTAACTCCTGGTAACTACCTCCCCAACGCCACCGGACCACCACTGGCCACCACTGGCCATCACTGGCCACCACTGGGCTAACACTGGGCCACCACTGGCCATCACTGGCCACCACTGAGCCACCACTAAGCCACCACTGGCCATCACTGGGCCACCACTGGCCATCACTGGCCACCACTGGGCCACCACTGGCCACCACTGGCCACCACTGGGCCAACACTGGCCATCACTGGGCCACCACTGGGCCATCACTGGCCACCACTGGCCACCACCGAGCCACCACTGGCCACCACTGGCCATCACTGGGCCACCACTGAGCCACCACCGTCACCACTGAGCCACCACTGGGCCACCACTGGCCACCACTGAGCCACCACTGGGCCACCACTGGGCCACCACTGGGCCACCACTGGCCCCCACTGGCCACCACTGGGCCACCACTGGGCCACCACTGGGCCACCACTGGGCCACCACTGGGCCACCGCTGGCCACTGCTGGGCCACCACTGGCCACCACTGGCCACCACTGGGCCACCACTGGCCACCGCTGGGCCACCACCGTTGCCACCATCATCAGAAGGACTGCAGCGCTTTTAGAAAGTGCCTCTTTCTTTGCAAGACCAGTAGCAGATGGCCAACAAATGAAATTTTGAAAATGAGCTTGGAAGTCACCGTGTAATTAACCTCAGCAAAATTAAAGTCCGGCATAGATTAAAGAGGCAGGAACCACTGGAGTTGGCTGCTGGCAAACGGACAGAGAGCGGAGAGTTGGCAGCTCGGTCCAACTCTTTGTTCAGGTAAACTCTTAATGTTACTCCAACACCAACGATATGTGTTCATAAAATCGCAGAGGAGGGAAGCAAGCTTCACGGTCTCTGTAGATTCATAGAGTTATAGAGTCTCGTTTAGTTTAGTTTAGTTAGTGATATAGCATGGAAACAGACCCTTTGGCCCAACTTGCCCACACCAGCCAACATGCCCCAGCTACACTAGTCCCACCTGCCTGCATTTGGCCCATATCTCTCCAAACCTGTCCTATCCATGTACCTGTCTAAATGTTTCTTAAACGTTGCAATAGTCCCAGCCTCAACTACCTCCTCCGGCAGCTCGTTCCACACACCCACCACCCTTTGCGTGAAAAATAGACAATAGACAATAGGTGCAGGAGGAGGCCATTCGGCCCTTCGAGCCAGCAACGCCATTCAATGTAATCATGGCTGATCATCCCCAATCAGTACCCCGTTCCTGCCTTCTCCCCATATCCCCTGACTACGCTATTTGTAAGAGCCCTATCTAGCTCTCTCTTGAAAGCATCCAGAGAACCTGCCTCCACCGCCCTCTGAGGCAGAGAATTCCACAGACTCACCACTCTCTGTGAGAAAAAGTGTTTCCTCGTCTCCGTTCTAAATGGCTTACCCCTTATTCTTAAACTGTGTGTGTGGCCCCTGGTTCTGGACTCCCCCAACATCGGGAACATGTTTCCTGTTTACAACATGTTTACAATCAAACAAACAATTATCAGATTAAAATATTGTCAAATTTATCTACATAGAAACATAGAAACATAGAAATTAGGTGCAGGAGTAGGCCATTCGGCCCTTCGAGCCTGCACCGCCATTCAATATGATCATGGCTGATCATCCAACTCTGTATCCCGTACCTGCCTTCTCTCCATATCCTCTGATCCCCTTAGCCACAAGGGCCACATCTAACTCCCTCTTAAATATAGCCAATGAACTGGCCTCGACTACCCTCTGTGGCAGGGAGTTCCAGAGATTCACCACTTGACCACCTGCGGTGACCAGCGTTCACCGGGCCACCACTGGCCACCACTGGGCCACCACTGGGCCACCACTGGGCCATCACTGGGCCACCACTGGGCCACCATTGGGCCACCACTGGGCCACCACTGGGCCACCACTGGGCCACCAATGGGCCACCACCAGACCACCACTGTCACCACCACCAGACCACCACTGTCGCCACCACCAGACCACCACTGTCACCACCACCAGACCACCACTGTCACCACCACCACCGTCACCACTGAGCCACCACTGGGCCACCACTGGCCACCAATGGGCCACCACTGGGCCACCACTGGCCACCAATGGGCCACCAATGGGCCACCACTGGGCCACCACTGGGCCACCATTGGGCCACCACTGGGCCACCACTGGCCACCAATGGGCCACCAATGGGCCACCACTGGGCCACCACTGGGCCACCATTGGGCCATCACTGGGCCACCACTGGGCCACCACCGGACCACCACCAGACCACCACCAGACCACCACCAGACCACCACCAGACCACCACCAGACCACCACCAGACCACCACCAGACCACCACCAGACCACCACCAGACCACCACCAGACCACCACCGGGCCACCACTGGGCCACCACTGGGCCACCACTGGCCACCACTGTCTCCACCAGACCACCACCAGACCACCACCAGATCACCATTGTCACCACCACCAGACCACCACTGTCACCACCACCAGACAACCAGACCACCACCAGACCACCACCACCGTCACCACTGAGCCACCACTGAGCCACCACTGGGCCACCACTGGCCATCACTGGCCACCACTGGGCCATCACTGGCCACCACTGGCCACCACTGGGCCACCACTGGCCATCAATGGCCACCACTGGGCCACCACTGGGCCACCATTGGGCCATCACTGGCCACCACTGGCCACCACTGGGCCACCATTGGCCATCACTGGCCACCACTGGGCCACCACTGGCCACTGCTGGGCCACCACCGTTGCCACCATCATCAGAAGGACTGCAGCGCTTTTAGAAAGTGCCTCTTTCTTTGCAAGACCAGTAGCAGATGGCCAACAAATGAAATTTTGAAAATGAGCTTGGAAGTCACCGTGCAATTAACCTCAGCAAAATTAAAGTCCGGCATAGATTAAAGAGACAGGAAGCACTGGAGTTGGCTGCTGGCAAACGGACAGAGAGCGGAGAGTTGGCAGCTCGGTCCAACTCTTTGTTCAGGTAAACTCTTAATGTTACTCCAACACCAACGAAATGTGTTCATAAAATCGCAGAGGAGGGAAGCAAGCTTCACGGCCTCTCTAGATTCATAGAGTTATACAGTCTCCTTTAGTTTAGTTTAGTTAGTGATATAGCATGGAAACAGACCCTTTGGCCCAACTTGCCCACACCAGCCAACATGCCCCAGCTACACTAGTCCCACCTGCCTGCATTTGGCCCATATCTCTCCAAACCTGTCCTATCCATGTACCTGTCTAAATGTTTCTTAAACGTTGCAATAGTCCCAGCCTCAACTACCTCCTCCGGCAGCTCGTTCCACACACCCACCACCCTTTGCGTGAAAAATAGACAATAGACAATAGGTGCAGGAGTAGGCCATTCGGCCCTTCGAGCCAGCACCACCATTGAATGTGATCATGGCTGATCATCCCCAATTAGTACCCCGTTCCTGCCTTCTCCCCATATCCCCTGACTCCGCTATTTTTAAGAGCCCTATCTAGCTCTCTCTTTAAAGCATCCAGAGAACCGGCCTCCACCGCCCTCTGAGGCAGAGAATTCCACAGACTCACAACTCTCTGTGCGAAAAAGTGTTTCCTCGTCTCCGTTCTAAATGGCTTACCCCTTATTCTTAAACTGTGTGTGTGGCCCCTGGTTCTGGACTCCCCCAAATCAAAAGTTAACCTTCAGGTTCCTATTAAAAATTTCCTCCCCTCTCACCTTAAACCCATGTCCTCTGGTTTTCGATTTCCCTACTCTGGGCAAGAGACTCTGTGCATCTACCCGATCTAATCCTCTCATGATTTTGTACACCCTTCTGCTCACCGAACCTCTTCTCCATAGAAACCACCACCCATGTAAAGCACTTTGGCCAACGTGAGTTGTTTTTTAAATGTGGTATAGAAATAAAAATTACTTGACTTGACTTGACTTGACCCATGCATTGATCCTAAACCATTCATCGATATATGTTCTCCCTGCATTTTGAGTTGGGTTACAGAGTCACGGAGTCGTGCAGCACAAAAACAGGTCCTGCCGACAATGCTGCCCCATCTGACCTTGTCCCGTTTATCAGTGTTTGTGGGTTAATTGGCTTCGGTAAAATTGTGCATTGTCCCTAGTGTGTGTGTGTGTAGGATAGAGCTAGTGCATGGGGCGATCGCTGGTCGGCACGGACTTGGCGGGCCGAAGGGCCTGTTTCCGTGCAGCATCTTGAAACATAAACTAAACTAAACTCAAACTAACAATTAGCAAAAATAAGTTGTGAAATTCTTGCAGGGAGCGATCTGTACTTTCTGGAAGGCTCAGCTCATTGTAAAGGATTTAAGAGTAGGTTTCCAAAGAGAATTGAATGCACAGTTGCAAAGAGAATGGTTGTCACACCATGGGCATGGAGCATGTGGTCAAATGGAAAGCATCTTTGGAGAGATAGCAGATGCATGACGGGTAGAACGACCTCCTGCACCTCTATCATTTGATGAGAATTCTACCCACATGGTCTGTTTGGGCAACGCTTTGAATCTGGCAAGGAGAATTTCATGAATAAACATGAAGCAATTCTAATAACAAGGCCCTTATTAAAACATCTGCTCCTACTGGCATTGCCAAGACGAAACACACCAAATAAGTTGGTTAATGTTAAGAGCAGGAAGCTTTGACTCGACAGTGCCTGAACCCGGACTAGTCAATCAACAAGCTTCCTCTGTGAGGAGCGATAGGGAAGGTTGGAGCCAACATTGACTGGCAACAGATGCCATATAGTCATTGAAGGGCGCAGCGGTATAGTTGCTGCCTTACAGCACTTGCAGCACCAGAGACCCGGGTTCGATCCTGGCCACGGGTGCTGTCCGTACGGTGTTTGTACCTTCTCCCCATGGGTTTTCTCCGGGTGCTCCGGTTTCCTCCCACACTCCAAAAACGCGCAGGTTTGGAGGTTAATTGCCTTCGGTAAAAATTGTAAATTGTCCCCGAGTGTGTGTAGGATAGTGTTAGTGTACACTAGGGGGTGATCGATGGTTGGTACGGTATGGACTCGGTGGGCCGAAGGGCCTGTTTCCACACTGTATCCCCGCAGTCCATAGTAAAATCCCATCCATTATTATTATTATTATTAGGTTTGCATTGGGCACATACTATCGAGTCTATCCAGTTTTTCTTCATATGAAAGTCCTGGGATGTCAGGACTTTCATACGTAGAAAGACTGGATAGACTCGGCATGTACTCGCTAGAATTTAGAAGATTGAGGGGGGATCTTATAGAAACTTACAAAATTCTTAGGGGGTTGGACAGGCTAGATGCAGGAAGATTGTTCCCAATGTTGGGGAAGTCCAGGACAAGGGGTCACAGTTTAAGGATAAAGGGGAAATCTTTTAGGACCGAGATGAGGAAAACATTTTTCACACAGAGAGTGGTGAATCTGTGGAATTCTCTGCCACAGAAGGTAGTTGAGGCCACAGTTCATTGGCTATATTTAAGAGGGAGTTAGATGTGGCCCTTGTGGCTAAAGGGATCAGGGGGTATGGAGAGAAGGCAGGTACGGGATACTGAGTTGGATGATCAGCCATGATCATATTGAATGGCGGTGCAGGCTCGAAGGGCCGAATGGCCTACTCCTGCACCTATTGTCTATGTTTCTATGTTTCTATGACCTTGTGTCTTTAATTGATGTGTGTTAAACCCTTGTATGATAAACCTAATGGTTAGGTTTACATATGGCACATACTAACAGTGGTGAAAGAGTTAAGTCCACCATGCAAACATCTTGCGGGACATCTGTGTAGCATTTCATGTGAGCATTTGTAACTGCGGTCCTTGGACAGAATTAATTCTGGGATGGCCGGAGATGTAACCAGTTGAGTGAAACGACGTCACTTTGTACCATTGAGTTCTGTCATTGGAATAATCTTCTCGGAAGTTCACTCAGAAGTCACAGGCATTAAACAGAGCCAAAATTGTACATGAGGAGGATAATCGACTTATTGGGCATTTTCCAATACTTCTATTCTAGTTTCTCCCTCCCTCTGCCTCCCATCCTTCATCTCAGTCATGTTGGCTGTTGGCAGAATCCTTGCCTTTAGCTCTGAAGGTTAGTTCTTCAAATCGCACTCCAGCCTGACCTGATTCTTCCCCCCTTTTCTCCTCCCTTCCCTCCCCTCGTATCATATGGTTAGGTTGCAAGCTACCCATATGGATAACGTTGTACTTTGGTTGGCTGCAGAGGCAATTGCTCTTGAGTTCACTGGGCATCAACGGAGTGGCGAGGAGAAGAGCCATCTAGAACACCACCAGAGGCAGCGGAGAAAGCCTCGCGATGACTCTGGATCAGGAGAGGAGGTCCATGGGGAGGAGCGAATGCCACCTGAACACAAGTCGTGGTCTGGTCAACCACGGCTGGGTCACCTGGGTGAGGGTGTCTGATGTTGAAAGACCCGAAACACCCAATGACCCCAGGTTACATCACTGATGATGTGCCCAGGAACATCTATCGATGTATTTGTATTAAAAAATGCTCTCATTCTAGCAATGGTCTCATTCAGCACACTAAGGTCGGTATAATAATAATAATAATGGATGGGATTTATATAGCGCCTTTCTAATACTCGAGGCGCTTTACATCGCATTATTCATTCACTCCTCAGTCACACTCGGTGGTGGTAAGCTACTTCTGTAGCCACAGCTGCCCTGGGGCAGACTGATGGAAGCGTGGCTGCCAATCTGCGCCTACGGCCCCTCCGACCACCACCAATCACTCACACACATTCACACACATTCACACAGGTATGAGAATGGTAAGGGGATTTAAAGGGTTTAGCATGGCTGGAGAATGGGGAGAGATAGATCAGCTATGATTGAATGGCGGAGTAGCCTGGATGGGCCAAATGGCTCCCATCACTTATGAACTTATGGAGAGGAGATGGACATAGAAACATAGAAACATAGAAAATAGGTGCAGGAGTAGGCCATTCGGCCCTTCGAGCCAGCACCGCCATTCAATATGATCATGGCTGATCATCCAACTCAAGAGAAGGTGGAAGCTATGAAATGTAGATGAGAGAAATGGTCTGGCAGGTGAGGCTGGCAGCTATCCATTTGCTGATTAGACAATCGTACAGCATTGTCTATTGTGTTTTCAGATTCACAAAAGTGAATACATATCAGAAATATTTTTTGATTGTCAAGAAAGCTGAAATATTGCAAAGGATGCTATATGAATGCAAATCTTTCTGTATCAATCTGTACCTCGCTGTGAATGTTATCATATCTATTTTGATTGTAGAACATGATGTCTTTTCTCCCTTTTGTGACTTTCAGCCTCGGGCTTGAAGGCATAGTGTGGAATTATAATGTGTGCGTGTTCCCAGTGGCTCTTGAAACACTTGTCTGAATCTCTATTGTGCCGGTGTTAAAACGAGCTTGATTGTGTACTCATTGTGCCCTCAAACTGTACAACTCCTCCCCATTCTGGCTGAGTAATCCACCTGCTACACAGTGCTACACGAGGAACTGTGGAGGCTTAATCATCAGATGATGCAATGTGGTTAGGAGGGAGAGATAGATCAGGCATGATTAATGGGCCGAATGGCCTAATTCTGCCCCCATCACTTATGACACAGATGAGGAAAAAACTTCTTCACCCAGAGAGTTATCTTCTTCTTCTCCCAACCAATTGTTCAAGCGCTTTTGATTGCAACATGCGCCTTTATTTAGTTCAACAAAGAAACTGACAAGTTACTAAAGAACTTTATGCATGCACAGCCTAAAGTTTTTCATTTTTCTTTTTCTTTATTTATATAGCACATTTTTAGTCAACTTGCATTGACCCCAAAGTGCTTCACATAATTACATTCACACACACAGGCAAAGGTGGGTGAAGTGTCTTGCCCAAGGACACACACAGGCAAAGGTGGGTGAAGTGTCTTGCCCAAGGACACAACGACAGTATGCACTCCAAGCGGGATTCGAACCAGCTACCTTCCGGTTGTAGGACAACTTGTTCTATTTGATCTTATTTGATTGTGCACGCCAGGTAGATTGCATTTGTTGAAACAGGGCGGACCACATGAAGTTTGCAATAGGCAATAGACAATAGACAATAGGTGCAGGAGTAGGCCATTCGGCCCTTCGAGCCAGCACCGCCATTCAATGTGATCATGGCTGATCATCCCCAATCAGTACCCCGTTCCTGCCTTCTCCCCATATCCCCTGACTCCGCTAACTTTAAGAGCCCTATCTAGCTCTCTCTTGAAAGCATCCAGAGAACCCGCCTCCACCGCCCTCTGAGGCAGAGAATTCCACAGACTCACCACTCTCTGTGCGAAAAAGTGTTTCCTTGTCTCCGTTCTAAATGGCTTACCCCTTATTCTCCGCCAACTTTAAGAGCCCTATCTAGCTCTCTCTTGAAATGATCCAGAGAACCGGCCCCCCCAGAGAGTTGTGTGAATCTGTGGAATTCTCTGCCACAGAAGTCAGTGGAGGCCGATACACTGGATGTTTTCAAGAGAGAGTTAGATATACAGATAGCTCTTAGGGCTAAAGGAATCCAGGGATATGGGGAGAAAGCTGGAACAGGGTATTGAGATTGGATGATCAGCCATGATCATATTGAATGGCGGTGCTGGCTCCAATGGCCGAATGGCCTACGCCTGCAGCTGTTTTCTATGTTTTTATGTTTCTTATAGTGATGAAAGAAGTGGTTAGAGTGATCTATGGATTGCCAATCGATTGGGCTTTGTCTGAGATAGATTTGCATCACTTGAGAATTACTGGAGCTTAAATCATTTATGTAGATGCAGCAAATTCCTTCATGTTCCGAACTTATACTTTGTAATTGGTGGAAATCTTTTGCGATGTCAAGAAGTGAATTCACCAGATACTCTGCTGATTCCCTTCACACTCACTAGGTTCATTGAAGAATCTATCGTACAACTGGGGGGAAGGCAGGAGAATGGGGTTAGGAGGGAGAGATACATCAACCATGGTTGAATGGCGGAGTCGACTTGATGGGCCGAATGGCCTAATTCTTTGTAATTGGTGGAAATCTTTTGCGATGTCAAGAAGTGTATAGAAACATAAAAAACAGGTGTAGGCGGAGGCCATTCGGCCCCTCGAGCTAGCACCGCCATTCAATATGATCATGGCTGATCATTCAATCTCAGATTGAATGGCGGAGAACCTATGAATCTTACCATGTACCTTCAGGTGGAAAAGTGGCACAGATATATATACAATGATGCCACCGAGGTGTAAAACAATGTTCCCAAGAGTTAATGTAACCAGCAACTTGTCCTGGACTAGCTATATCGATGCGATGGCCAAGAAAACACACTGACTCCTCAACTTCCTTAGATGGCTTAAGGGTGGGAGGTAAAATAACAAAAACAGACTTGGTTGGTAGTCTTTCTGCGGAGTATAATGTTATAATAGAGCGATTGTTCCTACTGTCTTTTTCTTTCTTTTCTAGGGTCTACTTTCTTACTTTACTTCCTTCTCTAACTTCTTTTCTAAGGGGCTTTCTTTTCCCAACACTCTCTTGCACTTCACGACTCTTGCGCACCTTCTTTACTTTCCTTACTTCTATCTTTTTCTTAAAGCTCAAAAAAATGAAGCGGTGCAAAAAATGTATTAAGATATATGTGTTGTGTGTTATTGTAATTTACCGTACTTCTAATAAAAATAATTAAAAAAAAAAAAAAAAAAAAGATGGCTTAAGGTTCAGCATTAGATTAGATTAGACCTGTTGGTCTGAACAAAATGTTGTTGCCTACATATAATAACAAACAACAAAACACACAATAACCACAAACTAACATCCACCACAGTGAGTTCACCAGGCATCTCCTCACTGTGATGGAGGCAAAAGTCTTAAGGTCACTGTCTCTTCCCCTCCTTGTCCTCCCTCTGCGCTTAGCCGATCTAGGCCTCCGATGTTGTTACCCCACCGGGCGATGGTGATTCAGTCCCTCTCTCTGTACATTGTGGATGGCTCGGCTGTAATCATTTATAGTCTTTCCACTGACTGGGTAGCCAACTGACTGGTGGGGCCTCGTGGACAGCCAGCGCTTCCTGCGGGTGTGGGGACCCAACACAGACAGTGGAGCACATGGTCACCAGTTGCCCCAAACACCGGCTGGCCACCCAATGGTCTGATTGACCTGGACGATGGCACGTTGGCCGGGCTCCCCTCAACGGAGCTGCAGGTCTAAAAGACATACGACAGAAGAAGAAGAAGAAGAAGATAGCCAACCATGTCATCTCTGGGTGCCCGCTCTACCACCCACCTAATAGAAATATAGAAACATAGAAATTAGGTGCAGGAGTAGGCCATTCGGCCCTTCGAGCCTGCACCACATTCAATATGATCATGGCTGATCATCCAACTCAGTATCCCGTACCTGCCTTCTCTCCATACCCTCTGATCCCCTTAGCCACAAGGGCCACATCTAACTCCCTCTTAAATATAGCCAATGAACTGGCCTCGACTACCCTCTGTGGCAGAGAGTTCCAGAGATTCACCACTCTCTGTGTGAAAAAAGTTCTTCTCATCTCGGTTTTAAAGGATTTCCCCCTTATCCTTAAGCTGTGACCCCTTGTCCTGGACTTCCCCAACATCGGGAGCAATCTTGCTGCATCTAGCCTGTCCAACCCCTTAAGAATTTTGTAAGTTTCTATAGGATCCCCTCTCAATCTCCTAAATTCTAGAGAGTATAAACCAAGTCTATCCAGTCTTTCTTCATAAGGCAGTCCTGACATCCCAGGAATCAGTCTGGTGAAACTTCTCTGCACTCCCTCTATGGCAATAATGTCCTTCCTCAGATTAGGAGACCAAAACTGTACACAATACTCCAGGTGTGGTCTCACCAAGACCCTGTACAACTGCAGTAGAACCTCCCTGCTCCTATACTCAAATCCTTTTGCTATGAAAGCTATGGAGCTGTGTCAGGGCCTGGCAGACATTGACGCCAACAGGGACAACAACCTGGCAGCTCAACACCCGGCTCGAGATCTAACTATTCCTTTGGTTTATGTTTCATTTGCAAGGAGAAGAAGAAGGAGAAGAAGCAGGAGAAGAAGATAGCACACAATAAAAAAAAAGCTTTTCGCTGTACCTGTGTACAAATTACAATAAACAAAACTATAATATACAAGGTAGAACCTGGACTAAAGGGCCTGTCTCTGTGCTATATGCTACAAACAATTATAGATCATAGTTGTTGCTGGTGTTACTCAGAAGATAACGTCTTCAAATATTTGGCAGCAAAAACAACCACAGATGGCAACAGGGAGGCTGTTTTGTTTTTACACAGAGAGTTATTTTTTGATGAAGAATTGTTTGCTTCAAGAGCAGAGAGGGGGTGGAGGTGGGTGCTTTTGGAAGCTGATTGTTGACGATTCCCTGAATAGAAATATTCAAGGGTTGGGAAGTGGGCTAAATGGAACAGACGGGCAGAATGGCCTCTGTATTTAGTTTAGTTTAGAGATACAGCGCGGAAACAGGCCCTTCGCCCCACCGGGACCGCACCGACCAGCGATCCCCGCACACTAATGCCCCCTGTCCCACTTAGGAAACCTGAACGGACACCTCTGGAGACTTTGTGGCCCACCCAAGGTTTTCGTGCGGTTCCCGGAGGTTTTTGTCAGTCTCCCTACCTGCTTCCACTACCTGCAACCTCCGGCAACCACCTGCAACCTCCGGGAACCGCACGGAAACCTTGGGTGGGGCGCAAAGTCTCCAGAGGTTTCCGTTCAGGCTTCCTAAGTGGGACAGGGGCCTAACACTACCCTACACACCACTCGGGACAATTTACAATTTACGATTTTTACCGTAGCCAATTAGCCTACAAACCTGTACGTCTTTGGAGTGTGGGAGGAAACCGGAGCACCCGGAGAAAACCCACGCAGGTCACGGGGAGAACGTGCAAACTCCATACAGACAGCACGCGTAGTCAGGATTGAACCTGGGTCTCCGGCGCTGTGAGGCAGCAACTCTACCGCTGCGCCAACGTGCTGTCATCCATATAATTCCGTAAATCTCAAACCTGCTGCCTCCACGCTCCTGTTTCTCAATTCCATCATCTCTTTAAATAACAAGTGTAGGCACTGAGGGATTCATTCCAATTCTGTAATTCTTTGGAAGACTTTCTGATTATGAAGCATCTTTTTTAGTTTAGTTTAGTTTAGAGATACAGCGCGGAAACAGGCCCTTCGGCCCAACTTGCCCATACCGGCCAACATGTCCCAGCTACACTTGTCCCACCTTGGTCCCTCCAAACTTGTCCTATCCATGTACCTGTCTAACTGTTTCTTAAACGTTGGGATAGTCCCAGCCTCAACTACCTCCTCTGGCAGCTCGTTCCAAACACCCACCACCCTTTGTGTGAAAAGGTTACCCCTCAGATTCCTATTAAATCTTTTCCCCTTCACCTTGAACCCATGTCATTGAAAGTGGGCATGCAGGTGCAGCAGGCAGTGAAGAAAGCGAATGGTATGTTAGCATTTATAGCAAAAGGATTTGAGTATAGGAGCAGGGAGGTTCTGCTGCAGTTGTACAGGGTCTTGGTGGGACCACACCTGGAGTATTGCGTACAGTTTTGGTCTCCTAATCTGAGGAAAGACATTCTTGCCATAGAGGGAGTGCAGAGAAGGTTCACCAGACTGATTCCTGGGATGGCAGGACTTTCATATGAAGAAAGACTGGATAGACTCGGCTTGTACTCACTAGAATTTAGAAGATTGAGGGGGGATCTTATAGAAACGTACAAAATTCTTAAGGGGTTGGACAGGCTAGATGCAGGAAGATTGTTCCCGATGTTGGGGAAGTCCAGAACAAGGGGTCACAGTTTAAGGATAAGGGGGAAGTCATTTAGGACCGAGATGAGATTATTTTTTTTCACACAGAGAGTGGTGAATCTGTGGAATTCCCTGCCACAGAAGATAGTTGAGGCCAGTTCATTGGCTATATTTAAGAGGGAGTTAGATGTGGCCCTTGTGGCTAAAGGGATCAGGGGGTATGGAGAGAAGGCAGGTACAGGATACTGAGTTGGATGATCAGCCATGATCATATTGAATGGCGGTGCTGGCTCGAAGGGCCGAATGGCCTACTCCTGCACCTATTTTCTATGTTTCTATGTTTCCACAGATGCTGCCGCACCTGCTGAGATGCTGCTATGTCCTCTGGGTCTGTTGTCACCATCCCTATGACTGGCCCGGCCTGGCCTGGCCTGGCTCTGCTCAGTCACCACAAGCAGCATGATTCTTGGCCTCAGTACCAGAGCAGCTGGTGTGCTTATCCACTGACAAGACGACTGTGCAAAGTGCACACGGAATCATTTGTCAATGTTTAGCAAACAGGAAAAGATAAGGATTCCCAAGTGTCCTGTTTGATATTAAAAAATCGTACGGCAGCTAAAGTGGACGATTAAGGAGTTAGATCTGTAGCCAGGCCTCCTGTCTTCTTCTTGTGTATGGCGTGCACAGCCTAAAGTTGTTGGATAACTTGTTCTATTTGATCTTATTTGATTGTGCACGCCGGGTTGATTGCATTCGTCGAAACAGGGAAGGTTGCAATCTTCCACCCCAAGACCTCCTGTAAGAATACTGCAAATATGGGGTCTGTATTAAGGGGGGCTTATTAGTGGAATCACACAAAGATATCTAGCGTGGTCAATATTATATGGCTGCAAAACTGGCTTTGAGCCAGATAGGTATCTAAATATCTTTGTGTGATTCCCCTACTCTGGGTAAAAGACTCTGTACATATGTGTATCTTGTACACTGTGCCTGATTTACGGAATCATAGAATCATACACCAGGGAAACACTGTCTGTGAGTGAGTGTGTGAGTGAGTGTGTGTGAGTGAGTGAGTGTGTGTGAGTGTGTGTGAGTGTGTGAGTGAGTGAGTGCGTGAGTGTGTGTGAGTGAGTGAGTGAGTGAGTGAGTGAGTGTGTGTGAGTGTGTGTGAGTGTGTGAGTGAGTGAGTGCGTGAGTGTGTGTGAGTGAGTGTGAGTGAGTGGAGGAGTGTGGTGAGGGAGTGGGTGAGTTGAGGGGAGTGAGGGAGGTGTGAGTTGAGTGAGTGTAGTGAAGGTGAGTGAGTGAGTGAGTGAGTGAGTGAGTGAGTGAGTGAGTGAGTGAGTGTGTGTAAGTGGATGTGTGAGTGAGTTTGTGAGTGAGTGTGTGAGTGAGTGAGAGAGGAAGAGGGGGATGGGGAGGGGGAGGGAGCGAGAGAGAGAGAGTGTGTGTGAGTGGATACGTGTGTGTGTGTTTGTGAGTTACTTAGTGATAGAGTCTAACAGCATGGGGGAAACTTTGTTTAACAAAACATCTTTTGACCTAACAAGGCAGACAAAAATGCTGGAGAAACTCAGCGGGTGAGGCAGCATCTATGGTGCGAAGGAAATAGGCAACGTTTCGGGCCGAAACCCTTCTTCAGACTATCTTTCAGCATCTTACAGAATGAGGCAGAAACAAACTGGGGCTCTTGAACTGTTGTGAGAGAAATATTAGTTACTTGTTTGCTCTGAACACATCAGTAAGCCATTATTCATGCCTAGGACCATAACCCTTTAGGAAGGCATCACCGACTGCAATGCAGTGACTGCTGGCTCATGTTTCCTCTCTTTGTCTATTTCCATCAACAATGCCAACTCTACACCATCTACTGCGGAACATCAATTTTCCTAAACTTCTCAGCCTTCAATGGGTGAGATCTTATCCCTTCTGAGACACCAGAATATCGTGCACTCCCATTAGTTCAGTTTAGTTTATTGCTGCCACGCGTAACGAGGTACAGGGGAAAGCTTTTTGTTACGTGCTATCCTCAGTGGAAAGACAATACATAATTACAATCAAGCCGTCCACAGTGTACAGACACAGGATAAAGGGAATAACGTTTAGTTATTTATTTAGTCAGGGGGTGGTGAATCTGTGGAATCCATTGCCGCAGAAGGCTGTGGAGGCCAAGTCAGTGGATATTTTTAAGGCAGAGATAGATAGATTCTTGATTAGTGAGGATGGGGCAGATAATAATCGAAATATAGAAACATAGAAATTAGGTGCAGGATTAGGCCATTCGGCCCTTCGAGCCTGCACCGCCATTCAATATGATCATGGCTGATCATCCAACTCAGTATCCCGTACCTGCCTTCTCTCCATACCCCCTGATCCCTTTAGCCACAAGGGCCACATCTAACTCCCTCTTAAATATAGCCAATGAACTGGCCTCGACTACCCTCTGTGGCAGGGAGTTCCAGAGATTCACCACTCTCTGTGTGAAAAAAGTTCTTCTCATCTCGGTTTTAAAGGATTTCCCCCTTATCCTTAAGCTGTGGCACCTTGTCCTGGACTTCCCCAACATCGGGAGCAATCTTCCTGCATCTAGCCTGTCCAACCCCTTAATAATAAGCCTTTATTGTCATTGTATTTAGAAATACAACAAAATTAGGAGAGCTACTCCTGATCAGTGCAACCAAAACAAGTTAAAACAAGATAGAAACACATCCAATACATTATTTAACTGCTTAAAATAGTAGATAAATTATATTTGTCACACCTATGTAGAACATTGTACTGGGAGAATATTACACTTTAAAATGTAATAAATACTTTAAAATAATTTAAAAATTAAGAAATATTAGAAACAGAGAGATCTGTTTTATAGTGGAATGGATGACAGTATCTCTTCAATGTCTTGTGGATATTTGAGGAGTTTAGAGTTCCATAGAAACATAGAAAATACGTCTTTGGAGTGTGGGAGGAAACCGAAGATCTCGGAGAAAACCCACGCAGGTCACGGGGAAAACGTACAAACTCCGTACATGCAGCGCCCGTAGTCGGGATCGAACCCGGGTCTCCTGCGCTGTATTCGCTGTAAGGCAGCAACTCTACCGCTGCGCCACTGTGATCGCCCTATTGCTTGACTATTGGTTCTCAATGGCTTTGCAGACTGCCCTGACTGATATATTAGTGGATGTTCAGTACAATGGGCTTGAAGTAATCACCACATCTAACTCATTGCAAACCTTGCCTTCCCACCACCATTCACTTTACAAAGAAATTCATCTTGACGTGGCTTTTCATACGTATTTTTAATTATTTACACACTGTAAACTAGAAAGATCTACCGAGTATGATAGAACAAGGGCTGAGACATAGAGGCGACGGCAGCAATCCCACTGATATTTGCTCATCTTCTTCCCTCTGTCAGTTTCAGTGAATGGTGAAAGTCTTTATATTAGACTTGGAGTGAACTTGAAGGGGAATCTGAAACACTTTAGTGGCATTGTACACAGCCGGAAATTGATGTCCGTCACACAGTCAAATGTACGCATTTCAGGCACTGCACTAGCTTGGCTCTGAGCTGAGGAAGGGTTGCGAGAGGCTGAATGATTCATCAGAAGGAGAGAATTGTTAGCCTTGGGAATTTCATGGGGGATCTTATGGAACTCAATCAAGTAGGAAGTGAAAATTGGGAGGAGGTTACAGTGTCATAGAGTGTGGAAACAAGCCCTTCTGCCCACACTGACCAACATATCCCATCTTCACTAGTCCCACCTGTCTGCATTTGGCCCATATCCCTCTAAACCTATGCTATTCATGTACCTGTCTAAATCAATCAACTAATCAATCAACTGATCAATCAACTAATCAATCAACTAATCAATGAACTAATCAATCAACTAATCAATCAACTAATCAATCAACTAATCAATCAACTAATCAATCAACTAACCAATCAACTAATCAATCAACTAATCAATCAACTAATCAATCAACTAATCAATCAACTAACCAATCAACTAATCAATCAACTAATCAATCAACTAATCAATCAATAACCAATCAAGAGTACAATGATTTTCCCTGCACCCAGTTGCTCACAGTTATTGGCTGTAGACCAGAGAGAGTTTGTACAGGGCTCATATCAACTGTCTCAATGCTGAATATCGTTACAAAAACCACATCAATATTCATTACATGCGAGAGGCTTCAGAGGGAAGAGTTGGCATTGTGATATTAATGAATTGTCAGCGAGGCTGGATTTCATCTCCATCACTCACACAAAGGGAGTGAGCTGAGTCTATAAAAAGGGGCTTCTCTCAGTGGGAGCCGAAACGCTGGCAACCTCGCCACAGAAATCACTTCACTGACAACATGATGTCGATCGGCGGACGTAAGTGACATGTCCAGACGCACTGAACAATGAAGACTCAAAAGGCATTGATATTGTAACACACTCACACCTGCGTGGATGGAGTACAGATGAGAGGATGCGCTATCAAAGTGCTCTGAGAGCTACCAGCCCCAATTCAAGTGGCTGAGGACCATTACATTCAAGAGACACTTTTGACTGCAGGCTTCCAAGTCAAGAGAAGCAAATTACATGTATTTGGGGAAAATGGATCTGTCAGGGATTCTGTCCAACAGTGCATCTTTTGCTAGTTTGATGATAGCCACTTAACATTCTCAATGTCATAGAGTCAAACTGTGTGGAAACAGGACCTTAGAAACATGGAAAGTAGGCACAGGAGTAGGCCATTCGGCCCTTCGAGCCAGCACCGCCATCAATATGATCATCTAAAATCAGTACCCCGTTCCGTTTTTTCCCCCATATCCCTTGATTCCCTTAGCCCTAAGAGCTAAATCTAACTCTCTCTTGGAAACTTCGGCCCAACTTGCCCACACACCGATCACGACATAGCGCTGTTGCAATGAAGCCCAAGGCATGATTCGGGAAGAATATCTCAACTTCCAGACTCAATGAGGAATTTCCCAACTTTAGGTAACTTTCTTTCTGCCTGTGTCAGTTTCAGTTTGTCACATGTACTGAGGTACAGTGAAAAGCTTTTTGTTGCGTGCTAACCAGTCAGCGGAAAGACAATACATGATTACAATCAATCCATCTACAATGGTGGGGAGTGTGGTCTGTGTGATGGACTGGGCTACATCTACAATGGTGGGGAGTGTGGTCTGTGTGATGGACTGGGCTACATCTACAATGGTGGGGAGTGTGGTCTGTGTGATGGACTGGGCTACATCTACAATGGTGGGGAGTGTGGTCTGTGTGATGGACTGGGCTACATCTACAATGGTGGGGAGTGTGATGGACTGGGCTACATCTACATGGTGTCTGTGTGATGGACTGGGCTACATCTACAATGGTGGGGAGTGTGGTCTGTGTGATGGACTGGGCTACATCTAGCAATGGTGGGGAGTGTGGTCTGTGTGATGGACTGGGCTACATCTACAATGGTGGGGAGTGTGGTCTGTGTGATGGACTGGGCTACATCTACAATGGTGGGGAGTGTGGACTGTGTGATAGGACTGGGCTACATCTACAATGGTGGGGAGTGTGGTCTGTGTGATGGACTGGGCTACATCTACAATGGTGGGGAGTGTGGTCTGTGTGTGGGGCTGGGCTACATCTACAATGGTGGGGAGTGTGGTCTGTGTGATGGGCTGGGCTACATCTACAATGGTGGGGTGACTGGTCTGTGTGATGGACTGGGCTACATCTACAACTCTTGTGGTCTTGGGCAGAGCTGTTCCCAAACCGAGCCGTGATGCATCCCGACTGTACCCTTTCAATGACGCACATGTAGAAGTTTGTACACAAAGGATTTGCGACAATTGAAAAGATATAGAAGGGAAGAAGTGGAATGGTTGAGGTTACAGAGGGTCTGGATTATGAGGAGTGATTATGTAAATCCAGCAAGTTTCTTCCTGGGAGAGAGAAGGTTGCAAAGTGGTGTGTTTGTTGCCGTGAGGATTCTGCCGGGGATAGATAAACAAACCGGGACAGACAATGTCACCTTGTGGTGCCAATGTACACGGTATGATCACAGTCGGAGAACTTCAAAACTAATCTGCAGAAATATTATTGCAAGAATAACTATAAAGGGCGGTGTGTGGTGGTGGTGCAGTGGTGAAGTTGCTGCCTTACAGCGATCCGGGTTCGATCCTGACTACGGGTGTTGTCTGTGTGGAGTTTGCACGTTCTTCTCATGACTGCGTGGGTTTTCTCCGAGATCTTTGGCTTCCTTCCACACTCCAAAGACGTACAGGTTTGGAGGTTAATTGGCTTGGTGTATATGCAATAAATTGCCTCTAGTGTAAGATAGTGTTAACGTGCGGGGATCGCTGGTCGGCGCAGACTCGGTGTATCTTTAAACTAAACCACAGCAAACTAAACTAAAGTGGCAAGTTGAGAGTTTTTGACTAGAGCTGCGGAAGGTAGAAGCAGTTAGTACTGATTATTTGCACAATATTATCTCTGTCTAATCCACAGGAGTTGAGTTCTTGGACAAGCAGCAAGGGAATGGGAGCCATAAGCTTGTACGGCATGGAAACAGGCCCTTCGGCCCACCATGTCCATGTTCGCCATTGTATCTGCCTATACTAGTGTGAAGAAGGGTCCCGAGCTGAAATACCCATCCATCAGTTCATGTGATGAGAGCAGAATTAGGCCATTCAGCCCATCAGGTCTACTCTGCCATTCAATCAGATCAGCCATGATCACATTGAATGGCGGTGCTGGCTCGAAGGGCCGAATGGCCTACTCCTGCACCTATTGTCTATTGTCAATCATGGCTAATCTATCTCTCCATCCTAACCCCATTCTCCTGCCTTCTCCCCATAACCACTGACACCCGTACTAATCAAAAATGTTCTCCAGAGATGCTGCCTGGCCCGTTGAGCTACTCCAGCACTCGAGGACCTGTTGCTAGCGTTCAGTTCCAGCTAATCTCACAGCTCCACAAAGACTGCACACTCAGCCTAGATACAAATGCTAATTCTAATGGCATGGTAACACTACCCACAGCCATCATGGAAGTGATCCAAAACCAAGTGAAGGCCTTTTTACAGCAACTTGCTGTTGAGATGGGCAATCTGTGCACAACAGAAGTTAATTGATTGAAGACAAGGGTCAGTGTTTTGTAAGAGAAGCCATTAGCAGAATGCCACGTACTTGGTCCGATTGTGTTATTCTATGTTGAAGTACCACACGCATTTCTGTAAGAGCTCATAAGAGGCAAACACTCAGGCTGAGAGGCCCTTATGCTCAGCACCCATTTTCTTTCACAGCAGACCAGGCATAGATCCACTGGTATCGATGTGCAAAAACGCACACCTCCAGATTCAGGGACTGTTTCTTCCCAGCTGTTATCAGGCAAGTGAACCATCCTACCACAACCAGAGAGCGATCCTGAACTACTATCTACCTCATTGGTGACCCTCGGACTATCCTTGATCGGACTTTGCTGGCTTTACCTTGCACTAAACGTTATTCCCTTATCATGTCTTAGAATAAAGGGGAGGTCATTTAAGACTGAGGTGAGAAAAAAACTTTTCACCCAGAGAGTTGTGAATTTGTAGAATTCCCTGCCACAGAGGGCAGTGGAGGCCAAGTCACTGGATGGATTTAAGAGAGAGTTAGATAGAGCTCTAGGGGCTAGCGGAGTCAAGGGATATGGGGAGAAGGCAGGCACGGGTTATTGATAGGGGACGATCAGCCATGATCACAATGAATGGCGGTGCAGGCTCGAAGGGCCAAATGGCCTCCTCCTGCACCTATTTTCTATGTTTCTATGTTTCTATGACTTTGCTGGCTTTACCTTGCACTAAATGTTATTCATCTTATCATGCATCTACACACTGTAAATGTCTCGATTGTAATCATGTATTGTCTTTCCGCTGACTGGTTAGCGAGCAACAAAAAGCCTTTCACTGTACCTCGGTACACGTGACAATAAACTAAACTAAACTAAACTGAACTGAACTGAACTAAACCAGAATTAAAACAACTGGCAAAATGGAGGAATGTGGTTTACGGAGAGATCAACAATTTTAATGAAGAGATCAGTTGAAGAGTCAGTTGGGGTGCTAATGACGACAAGGCTCTGTGGGTTCAATTACTGTAGGGATCAACTTTATTAACTATCGGTGGCGCAGCGGTAGAGTTGCTGCCTCACAGCGCCAGAGACCCGGGTTTGATCCTGACTACGGGTGCTGTCTGTACGGAGTTTGCACGTTCTCCCCGTGACTGCTTGGGTTTTCCTCGGCTGCTCCGGTTTCCTCCCGCACTCCAAAGACGTGCAGGTTTGTACACTGAAAAGCTGGAGAAACTCAGCGGGTGCAGCAGCATCTATGGAGCGAAGGAAATATGCAACCTTTCGGCCCGAAACGTTGCCTATTTCCTTCGCTCCATAGATGCTGTTGCACCCGCTGAGTTTCTCCAGCTTTTTGTGTACCTTCGATTTTCCAGCATCTGCAGTTCCTTCTTAAACAGGTTTGTAGACTCCATCGCAGGGGACAGACTTCTGACCGACATACGCTACAAACCAACTGACTCACATGGCTATCTGGACTACACGTCTTCCCACCCTGCCCCCTGTAAAGACTCCATCCCCTACTCCCAATTCCTCCGCCTACGCCGCATCTGTTCCCAGGATGAGACGTTCCACACCAGGGCATCGGAAATGTCCTCGTTCTTCAGGGAACGGGGATTCCCCTCCGCCACCATAGATGAGGCTCACACCAGGGTCTCATCCATACCCCGCAACACTGCTCTCTCTCCCCATCCCCGCACTCGCAACAAGGGCAGAGTCCCCCTAGTCCTCACCTTTCACCCCACCAGCCGGCAAATACAACACATAATCCTCCGCCATTTCCGCCACCTCCAACGTGACCCCACCACTCGCCACATCTTCCCATCTCCCCCCATGTCTGCCTTCCGCAAAGACCGCTCCTCCGCAACTCCCTCGTCAATTCTTCCCTTCCCTCCCGTACCCCCCCCTCCCCGGGCACTTTCCGTTGCAACCGCAAGAAATGCAACACCTGTCCCTTCACCTCCCCCCCCGACTCCATTCAAGGTCCCAAGCAGTCGTTCCAGGTGCGACAAAGGTTCACCTGTATCTCCTCCAACCTCATCTACTGCATCCGCTGCTCTAGATGTCAGCTGATTTACATCGGGGAGACTAAGCGGAGGTTGGGCGATCGTTTCGCCGAACACCTCCGCTCAGTCCGCAATAACCTACCTGAACTCCCGGTGGCTCAGCACTTCAACTCCCCCTCCCATTCCCAATCCGACCTCTCTGTCCTGGGTCTCCTCCATTGCCAGAGTGAGCAACACCGGAAATTGGAGGAACAGCACCTCATATTCCGTCTGGGTTGCTTGCGTCCGGTTGGCATGAACGTTGAATTCTCCCAATTTTGCTAGCCCGTGCTGTCTCCTCCCCTTCCTTAACCCTCTAGCTGTCTCCTCCCCTTCCTTAACCCTCGAGCTGTCTCCTCCCACCCTCCCATCCGCCCGCCCTCGGGCTCCTCCTCCTCCCTTTTTCCTTCCTTCTCCCCCCCCCCCCCACCCCCCATCAGTCTGAAGAAGGGTTTCGGCCCGAAACGTTGCCTATTTCCTTCGCTCCATAGATGCTGCTGCACCCGCTGAGTTTCTCCAGCAATTTTGTGTACCTTCGATATTCCAGCATCTGCAGTTCCTTCTTAAACAGGTTTGTAGACTAATTGGCTTTGGTAAGATTGTAAATTGTCCCTAGTGTGTAGATAGTGTACGGGGGGGATCGCTGGTCAGCATGGACTCGGTGTATCTCTAAATTAATTTACGCGGGATATTTGGAAGGTGAAACTATATGCCGTAGGAACTTTAGGAAGGGTATGGCTCATGGCACAGTTGGTGGAGCTGCTGCCTCACATTGTCAGAGACACAAGGGTTCAATCCTCGTCTCCACTGCTGTTTGTGTGGAGTTTGCACGTTCTCCCTGTGACCGCATGGGCTTCCTTCGGGTGCTCTAGTTCCCACCCTCATCCAAAAGGCAAACAAAAGGTTAATTTGGCTCTGTGAGTGAGGGTGAGTGAATGGAATTTGGGGGAATGGATGGGAATGTGGAGAGACTATCATGAATGATGGATTCATTCTTGATGGTCGGCATGGACTCAGAGGGCTGAAGGGCCTGTTTCCGTGCTGTATGGCACTAAACCTCTGTGGATGAATTCTTAAAGAGGACAATTGGTTTTAGAGACAGCAGGGAGTGTGGACCTAATTGAAGAGCTCTGTTAGAGAGGTGTTTAGTTCAGTTTAGTCTAATTTCGTCCATTTTAGTCTAGTTTATAGATGCAACACAGAGTCAGGCCCTTCGGCCCACCGAGCCCGCACCGACCAGCGATCCCCACACACTAACACTATCCTACACACACACACACACTAGGGACAATTTTAAATCTGTACCAAAGCCAATTAACCTACAAACCTGCACGTCTTTGGAGTGTGGGAGGAAACCGGAGCACCCAGAGAAAACCCACGCAGTTCACGGGGAGAACGTACAAACTTCGTACAGACAGCGCCCGGAGTGGGGATCGAACCCGGGTCTCCGGTGCTGTGAGGCAGTAACTCTACCTGCTATGCCACTGCTGCGATGGGCCAAATGGCATATTTTCTTACGCTGGGAGATCTTGAGAATTGAGAGAAGAAAAAAAATCAGACAGCATTGGGAAACATGTCGAGAGCACGAATAACAATTAATCCAAACATGTTTGACAGTATAGGACACGCATTATAATCATCTTCAGGATAGCGATTGTTGCTTCCAGCTAGATGAAGCTCAGTGTTTATTAAACTCAAGCTCATCAATGGGAAGCATATCTTTGAATAAATAGCACAAGTACATGAGAAATCAGAGCAGCAGGAGGCTTCTCATTGTGATCCGTAATCCATTAAGATCAGGGCTGATCTATACTGAAAATTGATTGCCCATCTCTCTCCCATACCCCTCGTTCCCTTAATACCCAGAAATCTATCAATCTCTGTTTCGAAAACAGTGACTCGTATAGACACAAAATGCTGGAGTAACACAGCGGGACAGGCAGCATCTCTGGATAGGAATGGATGATGTTTCGGGTCGAGACCCTTCTTCGGTCAGGGGAGAGGGAGACATAGAGAAAAGGAAGGGCGAGGTGTGAAAACGTGACATCAAAGGAGATGGTGATCGAGAAAAATGCAGAATGGATTATTGTTGGCTCCAAGACATCGCAGCGGTAGAGTTGCTGCCTTACAGAGTCCCGGGTTCGATCCCGCCAACGGGTGCTGTCTGTACGGAGTTTGTACGTTCTCCCTGTGACCACGTGGGTTTTCACTGAGATCCTCGGTTTCCTCCCACACTCCATAGACGTAAAGGTTTTGCGGGGTTAATTGGCTTGGTGTATGTGTAAAACTGTGCTTGGTGTGTGTAGGATAGTGTTAATGCCCCCTGTCCCACTTAGGAAACCTGAACGGAAACCTCTGGAGACTTTGCGCCCCACCCAAGGTTTCCGTGCGGTTCCCGGAGGTTTTTGTCAGTCTCCCTACCTGCTTCCACTACCTGCAACCACCTGCAACCACCTGCAACCTCCTGCAACCTCCGGGAACCGCACGGAAACCTTGGGTGGGGCGCAAAGTCTCCAGAGGTTTCCGTTCAGGTTTCCTAAGTGGGACAGGGGCATTTTTACTGTGCGGGGATTGTTGGTCGGCGCGGACACGGTGGGCCGAAGGGCCTGTTTCAGGCCCTTTGGCCCACCGAGTCCGCGCCGACCAAGGCTGTATTTCTAAACTAGACTAAGCTCAAGAGAACCCCAAGTTCCAAGCTCGTCACAAACTCAGAACCAGTGTAGGAAGCTTCCAATTCATTCTGTGGCCACAATTGGTCACTGTCCGTATACAGAGTCACTTAAGGAACTTCTTTTCCCATTGCTGATGGTGCAATGAAATTACTGAAGTGAGAAGATTAAATCTTGTGAGATTTAGTTATTACATTTCTGCAAAAAGGCAATTAAATCCCATAATATTATCCCTCCAGGAGATAAGGCTCCAATTATTTCCAGTTAAGATGTTTTTGCTATATTTGGCAAAAAATAGTTAGAGGTATTTGTGATGTACAAAGAATTTAGACTTTACCCAGTTTTAATATCAGATATAAAGAAAATAATGGGATTGGCAGTTAGTTTTTGTACATTTCTATATGGACTTTGTCTTTCCTAATGGACATCAAATTATCATTATGTCC
The DNA here is from genome assembly GCF_010909765.2 of Amblyraja radiata. Lineage (NCBI taxonomy): Eukaryota > Metazoa > Chordata > Chondrichthyes > Rajiformes > Rajidae > Amblyraja > Amblyraja radiata. The sequence goes on from NC_045990.1 coordinate 2,039,178, forward strand.
AAGCGAATATTATGCAAAATGCAAGCTGTTGGAATGTAAAGAAAGTTTCAATTTTGAAACTTTAGGCATTGTTTAACAAGGGCAAGATGCGGTGCAGGAATGATAAAGAAACATAGAAACATAGAAAATTGGTGCAGGAGTAGGCCATTCGGCCCTTCGAGCCTGCACCGCCATTCAATATCATGGCTGATCATCCAACTCGGTATCCCATCCCTGCCTTCTCTCCATAACCCCTGATCCCTTTAGACACAAGGGCCACATCTAACTCCCTCTTAAATTTAGCCAATGAACTGTGGCCTCAACTACCTTCTGTGGCAGAGAATTCCACAGATTCACCACTCTCTGTGTGAAAAATGATTTTCTCATCTCGGTCCTAAAAGACTTCCCTCTTATCCTTAAACTGTGACCCCTTGTTCTGGGTGAAAGGAGGAAATTATGTTGCATTAATAACTCATTGGAAAATGTAGGTCCAATATGTGCAGAACACTTGTGGGTGGCACGGTGGCTCAGCGGTAGAGTTGCTGCCTCACAGCGCCAGAGACCCGGGTTCCATCCCGACTACGGGTGCTGTCTGTACGGAGTTTGTACGTTCTCCCCGTGACCCGCGTGGGTTTTCTCTGAGATCTCCAGTTTCCTTCCACACTCCAAAGACGTACAGGTTTGTTGGTTAATTGGCTTGGTGTATGTGTAAACATTTCCCCCCCCAAGACGGACACCATTGTGTGCAGATGCCGAGAAATGTGATCAGCTCTGGCTCAACAACTTCTAATAGAACTTGATAAAAAGAAGACCTTACCGACCATTCATAGAACCGGTGGCGACATGTCCCCTTTAAGATCCACTCCTCCCTGGCCAGTGGCTAACGAGCCACAGCCAAGTACAATTAAGGGTGGTTGAATCAATTAACCCAATCCTACAGACCCGCACTTTATAAACCTGGAGCCCAGAGGCAAGGGAGAGAAAATGTTGTGGGGATGATGGTAGGTCAGCTTATTAGCCTCGCAACATTTCTATGTCTGTTTCTGTGTGTCTGTCTGTCTGTGTGTGTGTGTGTCTGTGTGTGTCTGTGTCTCTGTGTCTCTGTGTCTCTGTGTCTCTGTCTGTGTCTCTGTCTGTGTCTCTGTCTGTGTCTCTGTCTGTGTCTCTGTCTGTGTCTCTGTCTGTGTCTCTGTCTGTGTCTCTGTCTGTGTCTCTGTCTGTGTCTCTGTCTGTGTCTCTGTCTGTGTCTGTGTCTGTGTCTGTGTCTGTCTGTGTCTCTGTCTGTGTCTGTGTCTGTGTCTCTGTCTGTGTCTCTGTCTGTGTCTCTGTCTGTGTCTCTGTCTGTGTCTCTGTCTGTGTCTGTGTCTGTGTCTCTGTCTGTGTCTGTGTCTCTGTCTGTGCCTGTGCCTCTGTCTGTGTCTCTGTCTCTCTGTGTTGACACATGGTTTCTCTGGTGTGATCTGGTGGCCTTGTTTGGCCCACGTCCATCTAAACCATTCCTATCCATGTAGCAGTGTCTAAATGAGTTTTAAACATTGTAATTGGACCTGTCTCTGTTTCCACTGGCAGCTCATGCCATGTACCTGTCACCCTCTGTGAAAAGGTTGCCCCTTGGGACTTTTTAATCTTTTCCCTTCACCTTAAATCTGTATCCTCTTGCTTTAGACTCTCCCCTTAGCCAGTGAAATAGACAGTGATCATTATTGCCATGTGTGGTGCAGCGGTAGAGTTGCTCCCTTACAGTGCCAGAGACCCAAGTTCGGTCCTGACTGTGGGTGCTGTCTGTACGGAGTTTGCAAGTTCTCCCTGTGATCGCGTGGGTTTTTTCTGGATGCTCCAGTTTCTCCAACACTCCAAAGATGTACAGGATTGTTGCTTAATTGGCTTGGTATAATTGTAAATTGTCCCTAGTGTGTGTGTGTAGGTTAGTGTATCTGGATCACTGGTCAGCATGGACACGATGGGCTGAAGGGCCATTCCTAAACTACAATGAGTTTTAAATATTGTAATTGGGGTTAACTCTACCATTCCCCCAGCAGCTTCTTCCATGTCCCCACCACCCTCTGTGTGAAGAAGTAGACTATTGTGTCCCTTTTTAATCTTTCCCCTTCACCTTGAATCTACAGTGGCTTGCAAAAGTATTCATACCCCTTGAACTTTTCCACATTATGTCACGTTACAACCACAAACGTAAATGGGTTTTATGTGATAGACCAACACAAAGTGGCGCATAATTGTGAAGTGGAAGGAAAATGATACTTTACCCCCTTTACTCTGATAACCCTAAATAAAATCCAGTGCAACCAATTGCCTTCAGAAGTCACCTAATTAGTAAATAGAGTCCACTTGTGTGTAATCTAATCTCAGTATAAATACAGCTGTTCTGTGAAGGCCTCAGAAGTTTGTTAGAGAACATTAGTGAACAAACAGCATCATGAAGCCCAAGGAACACACCAGACAGGTCAGGGATAAAGTTGTGGAGAAGTTTAAAGCAGGGTTAGGTTATAAAGAAATATCCCAAGCTTTGAACATCTCACTGAGCACTACTCAATCCATCATCCGAAAATGGAAAGAGTATGGCACAACTGCAAACCTACCAAGACATGGCCGTCCACCTAAACTGACAGGCCGGGCAAGGAGAGCATTGATCAGAGAAGCAGCCAAGAGGCCCATGGTAACTCTGGAGGAGCTGCAGAGATCCACAGCTCAGATGGGAGAATCTGTCCACATGACAACTATTAGTCGTGCACTCCACAAATCGGGCCTTTATGGAAGAGTGGCAAGAAGAAAGCCATTGTTGAAAAAAAGCCATAAGATGTCCCGTTTGCACAAGACATGTGGGGGACACAGCAAACATGTGGAGGAAGGTGCTCTGGTCAGATGAGACCAAAATTGATGTTTCTGGCCTAAATGCAAAACGCTATGTGTGGCGGAAAACTAACACTGCACATCACCCTGAACACACCATCCCCACTGTGAAACATGGTGGTGGCAGCATCATGCTGTGGGGATGCTTTTCTTCAGCAGGGACAGGGAAGCTGGTCAGAGTTGATGGGAAGATGGATGGAGCCAAATACAGGGCAATCTTGGAAGAAAACCTGTTAGAGTCTGCAAAAGACTTGAGACTGGGGCGGAGGTTCACCTTCCAGCAGGACAACGACCCTAAACATACAGCCAGAGCTACAATGGAATGGTTTAGATCAAAGCATATTCATGTGTTAGAATGGCCCAGTCAAAGTCCAGACCTAAATCCAATTGAGAATCTCTGGCAAGACTTGAAAATTGCTGTTCACAGACGCTCTCCATCAAATCTGACTGAGCTTGAGCTATTTTGCAAAGAAGAATGGGCAAAAATTTCAGTCTCTAGATGTGCAAAGCTGGTAGAGACATACCCCAAAAGACTTGCAGCTGTAATTGCAGCGAAAGGTGGTTCTACAAAGTATTGACTCGGGGGGCTGAATACTTTTGCACGCCACACTTTTCAGTTTTTTATTTGTAAAAAAATTTGAAAACCATGTATCATTTTCCTTCCACTTCACAATTATGCACCACTTTGTGTTGGTCTATCACATAAAATACATTTATGTTTGTGGTTGTAACGTGACAAAATGTGGAAAAGGTTCAAGGGGTATGAAAACTTTTGCAAGCTTTTGAACTCCCCTACCCAGGGAAACTTAGACTTATGGGCCTGTCCCACTTACGCAACTTTTTTGGCGACTGCCGGCACCCGTGATATTACATACCCCATATAACGTCTCCCCTTTGTCAGATGATGTTTGAGTGAGTCCATGGTCTGGACTGGAATAATGGATAAGGCAAGCTGTTCAAATAGTTGGCGGGGACTTGAATGATTGAAGTGGTGCTTATTCCGTCCCAGCTCAGAAACTCTACCATTTGTTTTGTCTTTGAGTTTGGTTAATGGGCCAAGACCGGAGCAGATAATGATGCTGAAGTGTGCTTTAATATGTTTAAGAAGGAACTGCAGATGCTGGAAAATCGAAGGTAGACAAAAATGCTGGAGAAACTCAGCGGGTGCAGCAGCATCTATGGAGCGAAGGAAATGGGCAACGTTTGGGGCCGAAACCCTTCTGGAAATAGGCAACGTTTCGGGCCGAAACCCTTCTGGAAATAGGCAACGTTTCGGGCCGAAACCCTTCTGGAAATAGGCAACGTTTCGGGCCGAAACCCTTCTGGAAATAGGCAACGTTTCGGGCCGAAACCCTTCTGGAAATAGGCAACGTTTTGGGCCGAAACCCTTCTGGAAATAGGCAACGTTTCGGGCCGAAACCCGTGCACTATCTATACACTAGGGACAATTTACAATCTTACCAAAGCCAATTAGTCTACAAACCTGTTTAAGAAGGAACTGCAGATGCTGGAAAATCGAAGGTACACAAAAAAGCTCGAGAAACTCAGCGGGTGCAGCAGCATCTATGGAGCGAAGGAAATAGGCAACGTTTCAGGCCGAAACCCGGAAGGGTTTCGGCCCGAAACGTTGCCTATTTCCTTCAGGGTTTCGGCCCGAAACTTTGCCTATTTCCTTCAGGGTTTCGGCCCGAAACGTCGCCTATTTCCTTCGCTCCATAGATGCTGCTGCACCCGCTGAGTTTCTCCAGCATTTTCGTGTACCTGTGCTTTAATATGTCTTGTCTTTGTGTATGTCCTCCCCATGGATCACCATGGCGAGCGGGGTGGGGAGATTGCAACCTTCACGTGGTCCGCCCTGTTTCATCGAATGCAATCAACCCGGCGTGCACAATCAAATAGAACAAGTTGTCCAACAGCTTTAGGCTGTGCACGCCCCACGCAAGCAGAAGAAGGTCAGGGCAAGCGAGTGGGTGGATGCAGCTTAGGAGGTGTTTTGGCCGTCAGATGGGTGGGCACATGCTGCCACAGGATGTGGATGGGAGAGTTGTGAAGCCAGAGGAAAGAATGGAGTTGGAGGGGGGAAGGGGAAGAGAGAAAATGGCTCTGCATCTAGGTGGGGCACAGGAAATAATAATAATAATGGATGGGATTTATATAGCGCCTTTCTAATACTCAAGGCGCTTTACATCGCATTATTCATTCACTCCTCAGTCACACTCGGTGGTGGTAAGCTACTTCTGTAGCCACAGCTGCCCTGGGGCAGACTGACGGAAGCGTGGCTGCCAATCTGCGCCTACGGCCCCTCCGACCACCACCAATCACTCACACACATTCACACACATTCACACACAGGCAAAGGTGGGTGAAGTGTCTTGCCCAAGGACACAACGACAGTATGCACTCCAAGCGGGATTCGAACCGGCTACCTTCCGAACACTTAGCCCATTGTGCCATCTGTCGTCCCAAAAGGAAAGAGAATGAATGGTTAGCATGGCAAGTTGGGCCGAAGTACTTTATGAATCTGACTTTTAGGACGACACGGTAGAGTTTCTGCCTCGCAGCACCAAAGACTGGTTGTTATCCTGACTACGGGTGCTGTCTGTACGGAGTTTGTGCGTTCTCCCCGTGGGTTTTCTCCGGCTGCCCTACATTCCAAAGGCGTGCAGGTTTGTAGGTTAATTGGCTTCTGTAAATTGTAACATTTCCCTCGTGTTAGTGTGCGGGGATCGTTGGTCGGCGTGGGCTCGGTGGGTGGAAGGACCTGTTTTCACACTGTAGCTCTGAAATCTAAAGTTAGTAATTGTCCTCTGTAAATTGATGGGTTGGATGGACGCAAGTTCTCTTTCCATTCCTCCCACTTTGATAATAAATCTGAGCTCCAAGTCCAAGAGAGTTTTATTGTCATCAACCGACTCCAACTGGTCCAGAACGCAGCCGCCCGACTCATCACCCACACCAAATCCTGGCATCACATCACTCCAGTCCTCAAACAACTTCACTGGCTTCCCATCTCCCACCGGATCACCTACAAAATCCTGGTCCTCACCTACAAAGCCCTCCACCATCTGGCCCCCCCATATCTCACTGGCCTCCTCTCCCCCTACCAACCCTCACGGTCCCTCAGATCCACATCAGCCGGTCTCCTCTCCATCGACAAGTCCAACCTCCGCAGTTTTGGGGACAGAGCCTTCTCCAGGGCAGCTCCCAGGCTCTGGAACTCCCTCCCCCAACTGATCCGCAATTCCGTGTCCCTCACCATCTTCCAGTCCCGCCTCAAGACCCATCTCTTCACCTCTGCCTATCCTTAGCCCCACGTCCCCCTCCCTTTTCATCTGTGCATTAATTGCCTCATACTGTGTTTTGTATTGAATTCTGTCTTTACTTTGTGTACTAGTCATATCTCTACTATTTATTTCATTCCCCTTACATGTTTTTCCTCTACCTGCTAAATTTTTGTAAGGTGTCCTTGAGACTCTTGAAAGGCGCCCATAAATAAAATGTATTATTATTATTATTATATGTCCCTGATAGGACAATGAAATTCCTGCTTTGCTTCAGCACACTGAACATAGTAGGCATTTACTACAAAACAGATCAATGTGTCCATATACCATAATATAAATATATACACACATGAATAAATAAGTGTAGCTCTCGTGTAGCCACGTGTTATTTCAGCACAGGAATGGTTCTCCGAGAATAGAGTGCCAGGGATATTGGTTAATGAAGTCTCATTCACACTTCCGTTGTTCCCAGCAGAGCTGATATAGCAATTGCCCTGATGCTTTGTGACATGTACTGTTAACCCCCTTCCCCCCGGCTCTATCAAACTTGTACACTCAATGAGCCGGAAATGAACGACTCATTGCGTTCATGAGAAGCGTTGATCCAGTGCTCGCTCCAAGACGTACACGCAGAATCTTTAGTCAGAGGGTGGTGAATCTGTGGAACTCATTGCCACAGAGGGTGGTGAATCTGTGGAACTCATTGCCACAGAGGGTGGTGAATCTGTGGAACTCATTGCCACAGAGGGTGGTGAATCTGTGGAACTCATTGCCACAGAGGGTGGTGAATCTGTGGAACTCATTGCCACAGAGGGTGGTGAATCTGTGGAACTCATTGCCACAGAGGGTGGTGAATCTGTGGAACTCATTGCCACAGAGGGTGGTGAATCTGTGGAACTCATTGCCACAGAGGGTGGTGAATCTGTGGAGCTCATTGCCACAGAGGGTGGTGAATCTGTGGAACTCATTGCCACAGAGGGTGTGATGAATCTGTGGAACTCATTGCCACAGAGGGTGGTGAATCTGTGGAACTCATTGCCACAGAGGGTGGTGAATCTGTGGAACTCATTGCCACAGAGGGTGGTGAATCTGTGGAACTCATTGCCACAGAGGGTGGTGAATCTGTGGAACTCATTGCCACAGAGGGTGGTGAATCTGTGGAACTCATTGCCACAGAGGGTGGTGAATCTGTCGAACTCATTGCCACAGAGGGTGGTGAATCTGTGGAACTCATTGCCACAGAGGGTGTGATGAATCTGTGGAACTCATTGCCACAGAGGGTGGTGAATCTGTGGAACTCATTGCCACAGAGGGCTGTGGAGACCAAGTCCATGGATATTTTTAAGGCAGAGATAGACAGATTCTTGATTGGTAGACAAAAATGCTGGAGAAACTCAGCGGGGGCAGCAGCATCTATGGAGCGAAGGAAATGGGCAACGTTTCGGGCCGAAACCCTTCTTCAGAATGACTTCTTCAGATGTTTCGGCCTGAAATGTTGCCTTTTTCCTTCGCTCCATAGATGCTGCTGCACCCGCTGAGCTTCTCCAGCATTTTTGTCTACCTTCGATTTTCGTGCGTGTGCGTGTGCGCGTGCGTGCGTTTCTTGCATGCTTCCGGCAATGAGAAGTTTCCACTCATTAGTTAGATTTTTGTAGCAGAAGCCATCTCCAATTTTTAACCAGCTCTGTAAAATTTAACTGTTGCAGCTCTGACTTGAAGGTGTGAATCGAGGGTTTGGTGAGTTAGTTTTTTTTTGATGAGTTAGATTCTTATAACTTACCGAAGCCTATAAACCTACAAACCTGTACAAAAAGACTCGCTGAGTTTCTCCAGCACTTTGTGTCGTTGTTGAGTTTAGAGATACAGGCCCTTCAGCCCATCGAGTCCGCGCTGACCAGCGATCCCCGCACACTAGCACTATCCTACACGCACTAGGGCCAATTTTACCTTCATGCCAAGCCAATTAACCTACAAACCTACCTATACGCCTTTGGAGTGTGGGAGGAAACCGAAGATCTCGGAGAAAACCCATGCAGGTCACGGGGTGAACGTGCAAACTCCGTACAGACAGCACCTGTAGTCGGGATGGAACGCGGGTCTCTGGCGCAGTGAGGCAGCAACTCTACCACTGCGCCACAAGATATAGACAATAGGTACAGGAGTAGAGGCCATCCGCCCCTTCAAGCCAGCACCGCCATTCAATGTGATCATTGCTGATCATCCCCAATCAGTACCCCGTTCCTGCCTTCTCCCCATAATCCCCTGACTCCGCTATCTTTAACGCCTCTATCTAGCTCTCTTTGCATGCTACCCAGTTGAGAAAAGACATGAATACAATCAAGCCATCCACAGTGCAGAGATGAGGGATTAAGGGTATGACATTTAGTGCAAAGAATGAGGCAGCAACTACAACACTGTGCAATGAAAGTCATGTTCCACCCACACTTTATCTGTCACTTTGCCATTGCCTTGATCTCTTCGCCATCTCCCAAAGTGCAAGAGGTTTCTCTGGACCACAGAGCTCGCTGGAGGTTCCTGCTCCATTGATAACGTTGGCAGCTGTCCCCATTGTATTGCAAGCTGTGATATAGGAGTGTGAGCAGATGTTGGGCCAGGTTAGCGTGCTGCTCTGATTGACACCTCTAATCTTTAGCCACCAGCAAACTGCTGTCTCCCCACACCTGATATGTGAAGCACAGGATCCAGGAAGGTCGGGCATTGCCAGATCGTTGACCTCTGCTCTTGTTCACTCCAGTGGTGGAGTCCAATCTTGCTAGAGTGTGGGGGTTGTGTGTGTGAGTGTGGGTGGGGGGGGGGGGTTGTTGTGTGTGTGTGAGCGCGCTGCTGCCGTATGCAACCACAGGCAGAAGAAAACTGTTCTGTCTTGTTCCTCTTGCATATGGCGTACACAGCCTAAACATAGAAGCAGGAGTAGGCCATTCGGCCCTTCGAGCCTGCACCATTCGCCATTCAATATGATCATGGCTGATCATCCAACTCAGTATCCCATCCCTGCCTTCTCTCCATACCCCCTGATCCCTTTAGCCTCAAGGGCCACATCTAACTCCCTCTTAAATATACACAATGAACTGTGGCCTCAACTACCTTCTGTGGCAGAGAATTCCACAGATTCACCACTCTCTGTGTGAAAAATGTTTTTCTCATCTCGGTCCTAAAAGACTTCCCCCTTATCCTTAAACTGTGTGACCCCTTGTTCTGGGCTTCCCCAACATCGGGAGCAATCTTCCTGCATCTAGCCTGTCCAACCAACTTAAGAATTTTGTAAGTTTCTATAAGATCCCCCCTCAATCTTCTAAATTCTAGCGAGTACAAGCCGAGTAAAGTTGTAGGACAACTTGTTCTATTTGATCTTTTGTTTGTGCGCGCCGGGTTGATTGCATTCGTTGAAACAGGGTGGACCACGTGAAGGTTGCAATCTCCCACCACAACTGTTCTATGAACGTTTCTAACTTTGTCGTGCCAATACCGCGGTGGCTATTATGTACTGCCTAGATGAAGTGCTGTATGATTTTTATTTCTGGTTGTCAGTTTAGTTTGTCACATGTATCGAGGTACAGTGAAAAGCTTTTGTTGCGTGCTAACCAGTCAGCGGAAAGACAATACATGATTACAATCGAGCCGTCCACAGTGTACAGATACATGATAAGGGAATGGCGTTTAGTGCAAGGTAAAGCCAGCAAAGTCTGATGAAAGATAGTCTGTGGCTCACCAATGAAGTAGATGCTAGTTTGTATGCAAAACAAAGCATTTCACTGACAAAGTATCGTTGAATCAATCTGAACTCTGATCCCCAGATGGTATTCAATAGACAATAGGTGCAGGAGTAGGCCATTTGGCCCTTCGAGCCAGCACAATGTGATCGTGGCTGATCATCCCCAATCAGTACCCCATTCCTGATTTCACCCCATATCCACTGACTCCGCTATCTTTAAGAGCCCTATCTAGCTCTCTCTTGAAAGCATCCAGAGAACCTGCCTCCACCGCCCTCTGAGGCAGAGAATTCCACAGACTCACAACTCTCTGTGAGAAAAAGTGTTTCCTTGTCTCTGTTCTAAATGGCTTACCCCTTGTTCTAAAACTGTGTGGCCCCTGGTTCTGGACTCCCCCCAACATCGGGAACATGTTTCCTGCCTCTAGCGTGTCCAAACCATTAATCTTATATGTTTCAATAAGATGCCCTCTCATCCTTCTAAACTCAAGCTTCCTCATTGAGTCAAACATGTGCAGGGATACGAGGTGAATGAGTCTCAAACGTTCGACAGCTACCAACTCCTCATGGAGAGAGTGTTCAGGGCCTGTCCCACTTGGCAATTTTTTTTCGGCGACTGCCGGAGTCATATCAGTGTCTCCAAAAGGTTTTGAACATTTCAAAATCCAGCGGGGTGACCTGTTTCGGCAGTCACCGAAAAGATCGGCAAGTGGGACAGGCCATTTTTGAATGAAGTCGATTGGCCATTGACTTCATTCTAGCCCAATCTAGACTTCTCTGAAGACCACAAGATGTCGGGGCAGAATTAGGCCACTCAGTCCATTGAGTCTGCTCCGACATTTGATCGGAGGTGGAGAGCCCACTGCCGCAGGGGGGGGCAAATTCGACCTGTTGATAGGCCGTCGAAGTCCCAATGAGGTGGCCGATCTACACCTCATTGGGACTTTGACTTTCGGGGTGGTTTCCGAGGGAGAATTCAAGTCCCCTCTCTTAATTTTGTCCGGATAAAAGGAGGTGCGAGACCACCAGTTGCTGGAAAATGGTGTGGTGGACCTGAAGTGTGGACCACAGATCTCTCGTCTAAACCACCACAACATCTCTCGTCTAAACCACCACAACATCTCATTGTTCCCATTGTCTCAGGCAGGGTCGGCCAGTGTCATCTTACTATTCAGTGTAGACAAGGTCTCGAGCATCTACTGGAGAAAGCTATCAATTACCTGTTCTTAATTACACTTTGCCTAATTTCTCGAGAATGTATATTAATAGCAGATTGATATCTTTCTTGGAATAGTTCCCAAATGATTTATTTCAATTCACCTAAGAAAATGATTTTAGAAAAATTCCCATTTGATACTGCAATTTTCTTGTTCTTATCTTATTTCCTGAATTACTTCCTCTCATTCAATTTTACTCAGTAATTACCATTTAATCTCATTCATGAGCCATGCAAGAGCTTCAGTGAAAATACAATATTCTCTTAGTATCTTATGAACGACATGGTTCAAACATTCCCAAGTGGTCTAATTTAAGGACTCATTTTGTTTAGTCTTAGTTTGAGAAACACTTTTGTTTTTTCAGTTTAGAGATACAGCGCGGAAACAGGCCCTTCAGCCCACCTAGTCCGTGCCGACCAGCGATCCCCGCACATTAACACTATCCTACACACACTAGGGACTATATACATTTATACCAAGCCAAATAACCTACAAGCCTGCACGTCTTTGGAGGATGGGAGGAAACCAAAGATCTCAGAGAAAACCCACGCAGGCCACAGGGAGAACGTACAAACTCCGTACAGACAGCACCCGTAACTCCGAGTCTGGCAGCATCTCTGGAGAAGGTGGATGGATAACATTTCGGGTCCAGACCCTTCTTCAAAACTGAGTAGAGGAGGTATTGTGTACAATTCTAGCTGTGTGGAAAGGAACTGCAGATGCTGGTTTTTACCAAATATAATCACAAATTGCTGGAGTAACTCTGGAGAAAATGGATGGGTGACATTTTGGGTCGGGAGCCTACTTCAGGCTCCTGGTTCTCCACTTACAGGAAGGGTGACATTTGCCGTCGGTCTGATAAAGGGTCCCGACCCGAAACGTCACCTATCCATGTTCTCCACAGATGCTGCCTGACCCGCTGAGTTACTCCAGCACTCTGTGAAACGTCACCTATCCATGTTCTCCACAGATGCTGCCTGACCCGCTGAGTTACTCCAGCACTCTGTGAAACGTCACCTATCCATGTTCTCCACAGATGCTGCCTGACCCGCTGAGTTACTCCAGCACTCTGTGAAACGTCACCTATCCATGTTCTCCACAGATGCTGCCTGACCCGCTGAGTTACTCCAGCACTCTGTGAAACGTTACCTATCCATGTTCTCCACAGATGCTGCCTGACCCGCTGAGTTACTCCAGCACTCTGTGTAACGTCACCTATCCATGTTCTCCACAGATGCTGCCTGACCTGCTGAGTTACTCCAGCACTCTGTGGGTACAAACTGTGTTGGTTTTTGTTCAATTATGTTTAAGTGTTTTCACCTGTGCCATTATCATTTGTTACCCGTAGAGTTCCTTATTTTTAGTGCTGATGTTTCTCTGTCTTTGCTCAGTCTTGGATTTTTGCCACGCTGAGTCTTGTGTACTTGCTGTTCAGGATGTTTCCCATGCTGAGTCTTGTACTATTTTGTTTATCAGGAATCTAGTACAAGCCTAGGAAAAACGATGACTCCCTCTTCTCCCCTCTCCCATCGGGCAAGAGGTACAGAAGTGTGAAAACACACACACCTCCAGATTCAGGGACAGTTTCTTCCCAGCTGTTATCAGGCAACTGAACCATCCTACCACAACCAGAGAGCATTCCTGAACCACTATCTAGCTCATTGGTGACCTTCGGGCTATCCTTGATTGGACTTTGCTGGCTTTACCTTGCGCTAAACGTTATTCCCTTACCATGCATCCGTACACGGCTCGATTGTAATCATGTATGATCTTTCCGCTGGCTGGTTAGCACGCAACAAAAACTTTTCACTGTACCTCGGTACACGTGACAATAAACTAAACCAGTAAAGTCAAGGAAGCCCACGCAGTCACGGGGAGAGCGTGCAAACTCCTCACAGATAGCAACAGAGGACGGCATTGTACCTGGGTCTCTGCCGCTGTGACTCCAGGAGCCTTTTCCATGACTGGATATGCCCACAAGGCAGTGGAGGTTTTAAATCAGAGTTTTCCCTCTCCTAGATGGACTGCCTTCCCAGGCTGACGACCCCCATCTGCCTAAGACTCGTGGAGACGGGAGAGTCTACCTTCCCGTGTAGGTCTACAGCACCTGCCCACCAGGTAGGTACAATTATACTATTCAATGATATGTGGACTGGTTCGTGGATAGAAATGGTTTGGAGGAATATGGGCCAAAGGCAGGTGTCTAGACACCCGACCGAGGTGCCTAATTCAGGGGGACATCATGGTTTGCATGAGTAAGTTGGGCTGAAGGGCCTGTTTCTATGTTGTATGACTCTGACTCTAAATAGTGGTGAGGAGACTGAAGAACAGGAAAAGCGTTTGACGGCACTGGAGGTTAGAAGGATGATGGGGGGGCCTCATTGAAACTTACTGGATAGTGAAAGGCTTGGATAGAGTGGATGTGGAGAGGATGCTTCCACTAGTGGGAGAGTCTAGGACTAGAGGTCACAGCCTCAGAATTAAAGGATGATCCATTAGGAAGGAGAATTTCTTTAGTCGGAGGGTGGTGAATCTGTAGAGGCCAAGTCAATGGATATTTTTAAGGCAGAGATGGATAGATTCTTGATTAGTATGGGTGTCAGGGGTTATGGGGAGAAGGCAGGAGAATGGGGTTAGGATGGAGAGATAGATCAGCCATGATTGAATGGTGGAGTAGACCTGATGGGCCGAATGGCCTAATTCTGCTCTTACATATGAACTAGTGACCATATGAAAATGAATGGGCAATATTTGTCGGCCATGGACAGACTGTAACCTAGGATACACTGTAAGTTGCTGTTTGAGAACAAACTTTTATCATCTTCGGACAAACAGCAGCGCAGTGTGGCAGCCTCACACGAACCCAACTGTGAGCAGGAATAGAAGCACGCAGCAGGTCAGGAGGCAACTGTGGAGAGAGAAACAGAGCCAGCACAACAGGCCAACAACCTTTGAATGCAACTGATAAAAGTTAGAAATCAAACCGGGTTGAAGCTGCAGAAGAGGGGGAGAGAAGAAAGGAGACGGGGAGAATTGAGGTAGTGCTGGAGTAACTCAGCGGGTCAGGCAGCATCTCTGGTGAAAAGGAATGGGTGACCCTTCTTCAGAGTGTCAGAGGAGAGGGAAATGAGAGATATGAAAAGGTGCAAAAGAATGAAAGCTACGCAGAAAGATAAATCCAAGCCGCCACCGATGAGCCACTCTACTGCTTTTTTTTGCGCTTTTTTTAATAGCTGTTTTTCCCCTTTTTCCTCCCCCCCACAATATTTAATATGGAAAAGAATATGTGATTCTGTTACATTCTGTTTGTAGTTCGTCTGGTTGGTTGTTTGTTTGTCTTTTTGCACAAAGTCCGCGAGCATTTGCCACTTTTCATTTCACTGCGCGTCTCGTCTGTGTATGTGACGAATAGACTTGACTTGATCAAGGAAAGGTGGAGCCCACAATGGCCCATTGTTGGCTGTGGAGAAGGTGATACCGAGTGATATTAAGTCAAATTAAGCAGGACGACAGTGAAACTAGTATGACGACTGGCGTGTGGGAAGGGACGGAGAGAGAGGGGATGCAATGTTTACTTGATGTTGGAGAAAGCAATATTTATACCGTTGGGTTGTAAGATGACAAGCGAAATATGTCCCACTTCCCGAGTCCTCTGCCGAGTTGAAAGGACCTTATAAAAAAATAAAAAAATAAAAAATAATAATAATTTTTTAAAAATCAAGATTTTTGTGATCTACAAACTCCTCCTCCCGACTATCTTTTTATGCGTGGACTTTTTTGACATGCTGGAAAAAACGTCCCGACTTACCTGATGCCCCGAGTACCTGCGGCTGGCATTTACGAGCCGCTACGATATATCTACCACTTCCTACGGACCCGTTACGAACATTCTCCGAGTTTGAATCGAGGGGAAAACTCGGGAGAATTCGTGAGTAACTCTGGGAAAGTGGGATAGGCCCTGAAGTTGGGTTCTGTGGCAAGTATTTGCCCAAGAGATTCAAACTTTGAACAATCTTTAACTTTCTTTGTCCAACTGGGTATTTGCTGGTCCTGTGGCAGGATGCTGTGATTCTTCTGTGGATCAGTACGAATAATCTTTGAGCAGCAACTATGTGTGCCTATCAACGTGGGTTTGCCTCCATGAGTCCCTGTTGAACATTCGGTGTGGGAGGTGTGAAGGTTATTAATAACTCCTGTAGTGGCAGGGATCTCGTTCTGCTGTCCTGGTTAATATACCCCCTCCGCCAACATCATGGCAAACAGATGGCCGGGACATTTAACGCAGTGTGGTTATTGGGAAATAGCTGTGCGCAAATTGGCACCCTGTTTCTACCGCAACCGCAGAGGTCATATATGAGGAGCATCTAATTGCCTGTAAGCACCTCGGGGTTGTTCCTCTTAGAATAGAAGCTCTGAAAATTCGGCCCACGTCCAATTTGCAACCTCGTTGCTGTGGGGAGGATGGAGGAGTTTTTGAAGTGAATAATAGCAGCCATTTGGAAGCAAAGTGCTGGAGTAACTCAGCAGGTCAGGCAGCATTTCTGGAGAACATGCGTAGGTGGCGTTTCAGGTCGAGGCCCTTCTTCAGTCAGAAGATTTTGCCTCTAATGTATTAACCAGCATCTGCAGTTCCCCGTTTGTACATTCAGCCATTTGGAGGTTTAGTTCCCTCGGCCAACCAAGACCACACCAACCAGCGATCCCCGTACACCAACACTATCCTACACACTAGGGATAGTTTACAATTTTACCAGGCTGATTAGCCTACAGACCTGTCGGCCTTTGGCAGCACGTGGCACAACGTTAGAGTTGCTGCCTTACAGCCCCACAGGCCCTGGTTCGATCCCCAACTACGGGTGTTGTCTGTACGGCGTTTGTACGCTATCCTCGTGAACTCGTGAGTTTGCTCCGAGATCTTCAGTTTCCTCCCACTCTCCAAAGATGTACAGGTTTGCAGGGTAGTTGGTTGGTATGAATGTAAATTGTTCCCCAGGATTGTATTAATGTGCGGGGATCGCTGTTCGATGCAGACTCGGTTGGCCGAAGGGCCTGTTTCCCCGCCGAATCTAAACTACAACAAACCATGCAAAAACTCTTCATTAATCATAGTGTTTATACATTCAACAGTGCCATACTCAGTAGTTTAGTTTATAGATACAGCGTGGAAACAGGCCCTACGGCCCACCGAATCCACACGGACCAGCGATCCCCTGCACATTAACGCACACGCGCACACACTAACACGCACGCACACACTAACACACGCGCACACTCACACACGCGCGCACACACTAGCACACGCGCACACACTAACACACGCGCACACACTAACACACGCGCACACTCACACACGCGCGCACACACTAGCACACGCGCACACACTAACACACGCGCACACTCACACACGCGCACACACTCACACACGCGCACACACTCACGCACACTAACACACGCGCGCACACTAACACACGCGCACGCACTAACACACGCGCACACACTAACACACGCACACACTAACACACACGCACACACTAACACACGCGCACACACTAGCACGCGCGCACACACTAACACACGCACTCACACACGCACTAACTAAAACACGCACTAACACACACACACTAACACACACACACTAACACACACACACTAACACACACACACTAACATACACACTAACACACACTCACACACACACAAACACACACACACGCTAATACACAACACACATACGCACACACATACACACACCACCCACACACACCCACGACACACCACTAACACACCACACCACAACCCACACACCACACCCTACCCACACACACACATGACCACCACACCCACACTACCACCAACACACACCACACACCCCCCCCACACACACACCACCACCACCACTCACACACCCACACACACACACCCCCACACACACACACACACCCCACCCCCACCCCCCCCCCACCCCCCCACCCCCCACCCCCACACTCCCACACACCCCACAAACCACACCCCTAACACACACACTAACACACACACACACACGACAATTTTACACATACACCAAGCCGATTAACATATAAACCTGTGCGTCTTTGGCATGTGGGAGGCAACCGAAGATCTCGGTGAAAACCCACGCAGGTCACGGGGAGAACATTAAAAACTCCGTACAGACAGTGCCTATAGTCAGGATCGAACCCGGGTCTCCGGTGCTGCAAGCGCTGTAATGCCCCCTGTCCCACTTAGGAAACCTGAACGGAAACCTCTGGAGACTTTGCGCCCCACCCAAGGTTTCCGTGCGGTTCCCGGAGGTTGCAGGTGGTTGCCGGAGGTTGCAGGTAGTGGAAGCAGGTAGGGAGACTGACAAAAACCTCCGGGAACCGCACGGAAACCTTGGGTGGGGCGCAAAGTCTCCAGAGGTTTCCGTTCAGGTTTCCTAAGTGGGACAGGGGCATAAGGCAGCAACTCTACCGCTGCACCACGGTGTCGCCTATGTTCACATCTGGTTTTACACGAAGCGCTCATGTGGCTCCCTGGGGTGATGTCCCTTCCCTTGTTCGAGGGGAGTCCCCACCGGACTTTGCCCCTCGATGACCAGCAGCGGAAGGGCACTAGCCTGTGGTCCACCCCCACAGAGTCATGGCTACAACAAATTAATAACTGCAGAAAACATTTTGAAAGTAATAAGAAACGCCTTTGAAGGCCCCAGTACATTCCCTAAGCTGAGGGAATCCCCATGCTGAACTCACTGTAGTCACTGCAATAGCCAATTCTCACACAGCAGGATCCCCAACATCAGTGAGATAATGGGCAGTAATCTATGTTTTGTTGTTGGTCTGAAGCATAAACGATAGAGGCTTGAGTGGAATGACTTGTTAATATCCCACATCCCACAGAGGGAAGACTCAGACTCGCTGTAAGCTCCCTAACTCACCGAGCGACAGACAATGTGCTATAATTTATCTAGTGGCAGGATTGGAATATTGCACGCAAGGCCAACATTTAACACCAGAAAAGACACAAAATGCTGGATTAACTCAGCGGGTCAGGCAGCATGCCTGCAAGACTTCGACATCTGCTGTTCTGAAGAAGAGTCTCAGCCCGAAACGTCACCCATTCCTTCTCTCCAGAGATGCTGCCTGTCCTGTTGAGTTATGCCCCTGTCCCACTTAGGAAACCTGAACGGAAACCTCTGGAGACTTTGCGCCCCACCCAAGGTTTCCGTGCGGTTCCCGGAGGTTGCAGGTGGTTGCAGGTGGTTGAAGCAGGTAGGGAGACTGACAAAAACCTCCGGGAACCGCACGGAAACCTTGGGTGGGGCGCAAAGTCTCCAGAGGTTTCTGTTCAGGTTTCCTAAGTGGGACAGGGGCGTAACTCCAGCTTTTTGTGCCTATCTTCGGGTTGAGACCCTTCTTCACGTGATATACATTGATAAACTAATCAGTCTAAACAAGGGTCCGGTTTTTCCAGAGATGCTGGCTGAGCCACTGAGTTACTCCAGTACTTTGTCCTTGTGTGTATTGATCAGCATCTGCAGTTCCTCGTTTCTACCATTTTCGCCCTCTTTGTTCCTGATCTGAGGAGGTTTTGGGTCAACCCGGAGGAAACCCACGCTGGAATAACGTGCAAACTCCTCACAGACAAAACCCGACTTTAGGATCGAACCTCTGTACTCGTGACAATAAATGAAACTGAACTGAATACATGCGGAGTTACTCCAGCTTTTTGTGCCTATCTTCAGTTTAAACCAGCATCTGTAGTTCCTTCCTACACATCTTACTAATACACTGAATAAGACTTAAAAAATACAACATTTATAATGCCTTTGACTTCTATCCAGTTGGCTTCTTCAGCTTCCACCACTCCAATGAAAACAATTTAAGTTTGTCCAACCTCTCCATAAGACCAAAGGACCATAAGACGTACGATCAAGGGAGACACGGTGGCACAATGGTAGAGTTGCTGCCTCACAGCACCAGTGACCCCGGTTCGATCCCGACTACGGGTGCTGTCTGTACGGAGTTTGTACGTTCTCCCCGAGACCCGGCTGTGTGGGTTTTCTCCAGTTTCCTCCCACACTCAAAAGAATTACAGATTTGAATGTTAATTGGCTTGATTTAATTATAAATTATACCTAGTGTGTGTGTAGGATAGTGTTAGTATGTGGGGAATGAAACAGGCCCTTCAGCCCACCGGGTCCGCGCCGACCAGCGATCTCCGCACCGCACATTAACACTATCCTACACACACCAGGGACAATTTACACATTTACACCAAGCCAATTCACCTACAAACCTGCACGTCTTTGGAGTGTGGGAGGAAACCGAAGATCTCGGCGAAATTCCAATCAGGTCACGGGGAGAGCGTGCAAACTCCGTACAGACAGCGCCCGTAGGCGGGATGG
Organism: Amblyraja radiata; assembly: GCF_010909765.2. Lineage (NCBI taxonomy): Eukaryota > Metazoa > Chordata > Chondrichthyes > Rajiformes > Rajidae > Amblyraja > Amblyraja radiata. The sequence goes on from NC_045990.1 coordinate 2,058,657, forward strand.
AACCCGGGTCTCTGGCGCTGTGAGGCAGCAACTCTACCGCTGCTCCACCGTGCCGATAGTGATTCATCTACACGACATGTTTCAGCTTCACCTGTAAAATCCACTTCATGTCCAAGCAAAAGAAAACTCATTAGGAAAGATGTGTTATGAGCATTGCTGTGTGGATAAATCACCTATTCAAATGAACAAGGAACGTAATGACAATGGATGTGAATTGCTTACATGTCATGGGTAGACATTAAGATTAAGTAGCATCAAGCACCGTTAATACTTGGTGATTGAGTGTGCTAAATTTCACACTCCTCTCCATCACATACCTCTTCCAGGTAGCCAACTGGAGAGCCAGGTAGCCAACTTCTCTTATCTGCTGTAAAGATTCAGATAATATATATATTTTTTAAATATTTTTTTTAATTAAAAGCATTGTCCATACATCTTAATCATAATATGCAACATAATACATTTTGTGTACTACTTCTCGTTTTTTTAAACTTGAAGCTGTAATAGAAAAAGAGAAAGAAGAGAAGAATGAGGATAGTAGTATAAACATAGACAATAGGTGCAGGAGTAGAGGCCATTCGGCCCTTCGAGCCTGCACCGACATTCAATATGATCATGGCTGATCATCCAACTCAGTATCCCATCCCTGCCTTCTCTCCATACCCCCTGATCCCTTTAGCCACAAGGGCCACATCTAACTCCCTCTTAAATATAGCCAATGAACTGTGGCCTCAACTACCTTCTGTGGCAGAGAATTCCACAGATTCACCACTCTCTGTGTGAAAAATGTTTTCCTCATCTCGGTCCTAAAAGATTTCCCCCTTATCCTTAAACTGTGTGACCCCTTGTTCTGGACTTCCCCAACATCGGGAACAATCTTCCTGCATCTAGCCTGTCCAACCAACTTAAGAATTTTGTAAGTTTCTATAAGATCCCCCCTCAATCTTCTAAATTCTAGCGAGTACAAGCCGAGTAAAGTTGTAGGACAACTTGTTCTATTTGATCTTTTGTTTGTGCGCGCCGGGTTGATTGCATTAGTTGAAACAGGGTGGACCACGTGAAGGTTGCAATCTCCCACCACAACTGTTCTGTGAACGTTTCTAACTTTGTCGTGCTAAATTCTAGCGAGTACAAGCTGAGCGAAGTGTAGTCCGCAGTAGTTGGCGTTAAATGAATGATGATGTTTATGTAGACTGCGTGCTTGAGAATGTGAGAGGAAAAAAAAAAAGGAAAGAAAACAGGCCCCAAGGAAAAGGGGACCTCAGAAAGGGAAAAGAAATAAGTAAAAAAATCCAAAGCATGTGGATCTCGGCTAAACAAAAAAGAAAGGGAATGTGCCTTAACGATTCACACCCATCACCTAGTTCTAAAACAATAACTTTCTAGGGTTATGTTGCACCATATTATACTTGTAATAAATCAATAAAAGGTACAGATAATAAATGTAGAAATGAGGAGTTGCAGATGCTGATTTACAACAAAGAAAGCCAAGAAAAGAAGATAGGACAAGGGAAATATGCAGTGATATAGAGAGATATGGAAGAAAATGAATGAAATATATATGCAAAAAAATAACAATGATCAAGGTAAGGTGGAGCCCACAATGGTCCATTGTTGGCTGTGGGCTGGGTGATTGAGTGAGACGGACAGTGAAATTCAGCAGGACAACAGTGAAACTAGTACAACGACCAGCGTGGTGGTGGAATGGGGAGAGGGAGCGGATGCAAGGGTTACTTGAAGTTAGAGAAATCAATGTTCATACCACTGGGGTGTAAGCTGCCCAAGTGAAATATGAGGTGCTGTTCCTCCAATTTGCGTTTGGCCTCACTGACAATGGAGGAGGCCCAGGACAGAAAGGTCAGTGTGGGAGTGGGAAGGGGATGTAAAAATGTTTGCCAACCTGGGAGATCATGTAGGCCAAAATGTGTCGGAAGGAACTGCAGACGCTGGTTTAAATCGAAAGTAGACACAAAATGCTGGAGTAACTCAGCGGGACAGGCAGCATCTCTGGAGAGAAGGAATGGGTGACGTTTCGGGTTGAGCCCCTTCTTCAGACTGAAAATTACCAATTCCTTCTCTCCAGAGATGCTGCCTGTCCCGCTGAGTTACTCCAGCATTTTGTGTCTATCTTCATGTAGGTCAAGGCGGACTGAACAAAGGTGATCAGAGCATGGCTCGAAGGGCCGAATAGCCTACTCCTGCACCTTCAGTCTGAAGAAGGGTTTTGGCCCGAAACGTTGCCTATTTCCTTCGCTCCATAGATGCTGCTGCACCCGCTGAGTTTCTCCAGCACTTTTGTCTACCTTCGATTTTCCAGCATCTGCAGTTCCTTCTTAAACAAAGGTGATCAGAGAATTGATTTCCCAGTCTACACTTGGCCTCGCCGATATTCTTTTTTGCCAGAGATGCTGCCTGTCCTGCTGAGTTACTCCAGCATTTTTTGTCCCTCTTTGGTTTAACGCAGCATCTGCAGTTCCTTCCTCCGCTATTTTTCTTTGCTCAGTCGACAGTTTGCTCCAGATATCCACCCCTGATGAGCGTACACTTGGTCGGGCGACAATTGGAGATTAGTCATATGGAGTCAGAGCAGATTGTTCAACAAAGACTCACTGTATGCAAACAGGTTCGAATCTTCCCCTGCTGTTCTAAGCTGACCACACAGGGGTCTTGCCCATCCGAACAGGATGGCAGTCAGAACAGCACCAATGGGAGCTGGGAGCATAGCTCGAAGGGAGCATAGCTCGAAGGGCCGAATGGCCTACCCCTGCACCTATTGTCTATTGACTGCCGTGAGGGGAAGAACAATGAAACATAGAAACATAGAAAATAGGTGCAGAAGTAGAGGCCACTCGGCCCTTCGAGCCTGCACCGCCATTCAATATGATCATGGCTGATCATCCAACTCAGTATCCCATCCCTGCCTTCTCTCCATACCCTCTGATCCCTTTAGCCACAAGGGCCACATCTAACTCCCTCTTAAATATAGCCAATGAACTGTGGCCTCAACTACCTTCTGTGGCAGAGAGTTCCACAGATTCACCACTCTCTGTGTAAAAAATGTTTTTCTCATCTCAGTCCTAAAATACTTCCCCTTTATCCATAAACTGTGTGACCCCTTGTTCTGGACTTCCCCAACATCGGGAACAATCTTCCTGCATCTAGCCTGTCCAACCCCTCAAGAATTTTGTAAGTTTCTATAAGATCCCCCCTCAATCTTCTAAATTCTAGCGAGTACAAGCCGAGTCTATCCAGTCTTTCTTCATATGAAATTCCTGACATCCCAGAACAACGGGGGGGGGGGGGGGGTGAGGACATTTTGGCAATGGGGACCCGGGGGGGGGGAACTGCCGGGGGGGGGGGGGGAACAAGGAAGGAGCCAGCGTGCTGTGTAACTTTGTCGTTGCCCTTTACGTGGCCACTATTTGTATACCTTGGATATTATGCAAGCAAAGGATTTTCACTGTGCCTTGTCACATGTGACATCAAAGCATTCTATTCCATTCCTACACACATGGTCACGGGGAGAACGTACAAACTCCGTACAGACAGCACACGTAGTCAGGATCGAACCCGGGTCTCTGGCGCTGTGAGGCAGCAACTCTACCGCTGCACCAACGTGCCGCTGTTTTGCGTCGCGTTTCACTTACTGTGGACATCGTACATCGATCAATCATCTCCACACAACTGGTTCTCTGAAACTTTCGGAAGACAGCGTGCCATCTGTAACATTAGATATTAATAATTATTGCTCCAAGGCTGGATCCCTTTAAGGCTTGCATCATGTAATTGATTGATATTACCTTAGGAAATGAGTCACGTGGCTACCTGTTGGAACGATGCCTGCTGTAGAATGTCTTCCTCGGAGGAATTCACGGAACGAAAACTCTGACATTCCTGACATTCAAAAGGTTTCTTTTATTGAATAGAATATCATTAAAGGACAGAAAGCAACTGGCTGGGATCAGGCAGCATCTCTGGAGAACGTGGATAGGCGATGCTTTGGGTCAAGGCATCTTCTTCAGACTTCAAAATGTCCTTGTGCGGGAAGGAACTGGAGATGCTGGTTTACACCAAAGGTAGACACAAATGGTGGAGTAACTCAGTAGGTCGAGGCAGCATCTCTGGAGAGAAGGAATGAAGGAGGGTCTCGACCCGAAACGTCACCCATTCCTCCTTTCCAGAGATGCTGCCTGTCCATCCCGCTGAGTTGCTCCAGCATCTTGTGTCTATCTAGCAGGTAGTGCTGTTGCTCCATTGACCCGGGTTCGATCCCAGCCCTTGGATGCTGTTGGCGTGGTGTTTGCACGTTCTCAACCTGGCCGATGTATTGTCTATAGTAGATTGCCCTGGGTGCGGGTGGGTGACCTTAGAATGGGGGGGGGGTTAATGGACAGGTAGGAGAGAACAGAGCACTGGGAGATAAACATAGAAACATGGATAGATTATCTTGATTAGTACGTGTGTCAGGGGTTATGGGGAGATGGCAGGAGAATGCGGCTGATAAGGATAGATAGAAATATAGAAACATAGAAAGTAGGTGCAGGAGTAGGCCATACGGCCCTTCGAGCCTGCACCACCATTCAATGTGATCATGGCTGATCATCCCCAATCAGTACCCCGTTCCTGCTTTCTCCCCATATTCCTTTAGCCCTAAGATCTAAATCCAACTCTCTCTTGAAAACATCCAGTGAATCGGCCTCCACTGCCTTCTGTGGCAGAGAATTCCACAAATTCGCAACTCTCTGTGTGAAGAGGTTATTCCCTCATCTCAGTCCCAAGTGGCCGACCCTTTATTCTTAAACTGTGTGACCCCTGGTTCTGGACTCCCCCCCAACATGGGGAACACTTCTCCTGCATGAGGTGCAGCACTGAGACTGGAAGGCATTGCTTTGCTCATTGGATGAAGTTGGGTCACTGGTTTAGTTTAGTTTAGTTTAGAGATACAGCGCGGAAACAGTCACTTTGGCCCACCGAGTCCACACCAACCAGCGATCCCTGCACACTAACAATAGCCTACATGCACACACACACATAAGGGCCTGTTCCACTTGCCGATTTTTTTCGGCGACTGCCGGCTACGTATCAGGGTCGGCAAAAGATTTTGAACATTTCAAAATCCAGCAGTGACAAAAAAAATGTTGTGTCGCTTGAAAAAACGCCGCGCATCAGCATGTCATCGCGCGCATCACCACGTAAATTTTTCGGTGACCTGATACGTCTGTCAATGATGCCGGAAGTCGCCAAAAAAATCGCCAAGTGGCACAGGCCCTATACTAGGGACAATTTACAATTATGCCTACAAACCTGTACGTCTTTGGAGTGTGGGAGGAAGCCAAAGATCTCGGAGAAAACCCACGGGGAGAATGTACAAACTCCGTACAGACAGCACCCGTAGTTGCGACCGAACCCGGGTCTCTGGTGCTCTAAGTAAGGCAGAAACTCTTCCACTGTGCCATTGAAAAATGAGTTGAAGGTGCAACGAGCAGAGGACATTAAAAATGTATTATTTATTAATGTATATTGTGCAGCCAGACATACCAAGGAGCAGGTAAGGTGTTTGTTCCAAGTAAACACAGCTTCCATTCACCGAGCCCTTCAACGGTGGAGTTCAGCTATCTATGTTTACCTGATGGTGGCGTCACGATGACCTCAGGACAATGACTTTGAAGTGACCTCTTGCAGTGCAGGCAGCAGCACTGTGTACCTTCTGCAGCTTGGGCAAGGCACAAATTCTAACTCGCATTTAAAGTGACTGCAACCATTTATTCAGTTACAAGGCTCAAATGATTTCAGGTGAAGATCTTTCTTCAGACTCAGCATTTTTTCTGGGATTACCCAAATTCATGTTCCCGATGTTGGGGAAGTCCAGAACTAGGGGTCACACAGTTTAAGGATAAGGGGGAAATCTTTTAGGACCGAGATGAGAACAACATTTTTCACACAGAGAGTGGTGAATCTGTGGAATTCTCTGCCACAGAAGGTAGTTGAGGCCACAGTTCATTGGCTATATTTAAGAGGGAGTTAGATGTGGCCCTTGTGGCTAAAGGGATCAGGGGGTATGGAGAGAAGGCAGGTACAGGATACTGAGTTGGATGATCAGCCATGATCACATTGAATGACGGTGCAGGCTCGAAGGGCCGAATGGCCTCTACTCCTGCACCTATTGTCTATGTTTCTATTAGCAGGTGAAGGTTATGGGAGTGTGTGTGTGTGAAAGACAGGGAAAGTGATTGCCCATCAGAAATTTATGGGGAGAAGGCAGGAGAATGGGGTTAGGAGGGGGAGACATCAGCCATGATTGAATGGCGGGGTAGACTTGATGGGCCGAATGGTCTATTTCTGCTCCTATCACTTAGATAATAGACAACAGGTGCAGGAGCAGGCCATTCGGCCCTTCGAGCCAGCAGCGCCATTCACTGTGATCACGGCTGATCATCCACAATCAGTACCCCGTTCCTGCCTTCTCCCCATATCCCTTGATTCCATTAGCCCTTAGAGCTAAATCTAACTCTCTCTTGAAAACATCCAGTGGCTTCAGTGGCAGAGAATTCCACAGATTCACAACTCTCTGGGTGAAAAGGTGTTTCTGTATCTTCGTCCATATATCTGTCTCTTTCCCCCCCCCCTCCCCCCCCCCGACTCTCAGTCTGAAGAAGGGTCTCGACCCGAAACGTCACCCATTCCTTCTCCCCAGAGATGCTGCCTGTCCCGCTGAGTTACTCCAGCATTTTGTGCTTAATATCACCCCGTTCCTGCCTTCTCCCCATATCCCCCTGACTCCGCTATCTTTAAGAGATCTATCTAACTCTCTTTTGAAAGCATCCGGAGAGTTGGCCTCTGAGGCCATATGAAAAGATGAGGGCGAGGAGTTGAGGGTTTGGGGGGGAGGGAGGGGATCTGGAGAACGGGTGGGGCTGAGGGTTTGTGAGAATAGTGGTGGGTGATGAAGAATGTGTGCGTGTTGATGCTCAGCTCCTGTGCCTTATTCCGTCAGTGTGAGAGTATGTTGCGGCTTATCTCAGCTACACAAATTCTGCATTCCCAGCAGAGCCAATGTGACAAACAATCAGAGATTTGCATGCCTTTACTGTGTAAACAGCATCTGTTCCACTGCTTCCCTGCTATCTCGGGCAGGCACCAGGGCTCCTTGGACGTGAGTGTGGCCTTTTCCATTCCACCGCTGTTGCTGCATCTGTCGTGCGATCTGAACTGCGCTGTGACTGATGCCTCCGTGCCCCTGCCGCCCTTTCCAACAGAGCACCCAGTCCCAGCGAGGGAGGGAGGGAGGGACGGGAGGAACCCAGGCTTAGCTCACCCATCGGTCAGAACACAAGGGCACAGCGGTAGAGTTGCTGCCTCACAGCGCCAGAGAGAGACCCCGAGTTCGATCCTGACCTCGGGGGCTGCCTGTACGGAGTTTGCACGTTCTCCCCGTGACCTGCGCTGGTTTTCACCGGGTGCTCCGGTTTCCTCCCACACTCCAAGGACGTGCAGGTTTGCAATTTGTCCCCAGTGTGTAGGATCGTGTACAGGGATCTCTGCTCGGCATGGACTCAGTGGGCCGAAGGGCCTGTTTCCCCATTGTATCTCTAAACTAGACTAAACTCAAGAAAGGCACCACCGTGGCACAGCAGGTAGAGTTGCTGCCTCATAAAGTCATAAGTGATAGGAGCAGAATTTGGCCATTCGGCCCATCAAGTCTACTCCGCCATTCAATCATGGCTGATCTATCTCTCCCTCCTAACCCCATTCACCTGCCTTCTCCCCATAACCCCCTACACACTTGTTTAGTGAAGTTTAGAGATTCAGCGTGGAAACAGGCCATTCGGCCCACCAAGCCCGCACCAACCAGCGCACTAACACTATCCTACACACACTAGGGACAATTTTACATTTACACCAAGCCAATTAACCTACAAACCTGCACGTCTTTGGAGTGTGGGAGGAAACCGAAAATCTCGGAGAAAACCCACGCAGGTCACGGGGAGAACGTGCAAACTCCGTACAGACAGCACCCGTAGTCAGGATCGAACCGGGGTCTCTGGCGCTGTGAGGCTGTAATTCTACCGCTGCGCAACCACGCCACTCTAATAATCAAGAACCCGTACTAATCAAGAATCTATCGACCTCTGCCACAAAAATATCCATTAACAGCCTCCACAGCCTTATTCTTTTTATTTCATCTTCTTTCTGTGTTACCTCAGCCGTTCTAATCATGGCTCCTGCAGGTACGGCTTTGATGTATTCTTGTGAAGCAAGGGACCCAGGACTGAGCCACACAGAACCTTCCACACATTGTAGCCTCTGTTTTCCGTCTCAGAACCTATGTTGGATCCACTGTGCCCTTGTCCTGCAGATCCCAGGGGCTTTACTGAATAACCTGCAAATGCAGGACCATGTCAAAAAAATTGAAAAAATCCATGCAAATTACATGAAACAACCTGAGCTCATTGACTCTCCTTGTTATCTCATCAAAAAAATTAATTTGATTTAGTCAGACAATCTTTCTTTAATAAGCCCACACTGACGTCTCTTAATTAAGCTGAACTTTCTAAATGATGATTAATACTGTCCCTTACAATTCTTTCCAATAATTTGTTCATCACTGGTGCTGGGTTTAACTGGCCTGTCGTCACTAGGCCCTTACACCACAGTCTTCCAGTTAACAAGGTACCCTGTTAAACAGAGAGGGCTGGAGGATCTTTAAAGCCCTGTCCCACGGTACGAGTTCATTCCAAGAACTCTCCCGTGTTTAAATAAACTCGTGGTAAGCACGGAGAATGAACGTAGTGGGTACGTCGGAGCTCGGGGACGTCTCGTAACGCTAACGGCAGGTACTCGGGAAGACTCGCTAACGGCAGGTAAGCACGGGAAGACGCGTGAAGATTTTTCAACATGATGAAAAATGTCCACGAGAGCCCCGAGTACCGACGAGTGGCCATTACCGTAAATCTCCGAGTTCGAATCCGGGCAAACTCGGGAGAGCTCTTGGAATGAACTCGTACCGTGGGACAGGGGTTTGACCTCACAGTGGGAACGTTGATTCCGCTGTGCGTGGGGGATGTATGGAAACTCAAATCTCACAGTTCCAATTGGTGCATGTGAGAATAAATGGAACTTGAACTTGGACTCAATGGGGGGGTCAGGTTGGAATTTATGGAGCGAAATAGACTGGGTATTTCGGGTCGCGAACCTTCTTCTTCAGGCTGAAGTAGACTCCCGATCCAAAACGTCATATGTTGCTGCCGGACCCCGCTGAAATCCTCCAGCACTTTGGGTTTTGCTCAGGTTCCAGCATCTGCAGTTCCTTGCATCTGGAAAATATCTCGAGTTCAAGTTCGCGTTTATTGTCACTTAACCAACTAAGGTACAGTGAAATTTGAGTTGCAATACAGCCATACTAAGTGAAAAGAACATAATATACATATAGAATAAATTTAACATAAACATCCACCACAGTGGAGTCAACATTCCTCACTGTGATGGAAGGCACTAAAGTTCAGTCATCTTCCTCCTGTGGTAGTCAGGGCCTTGAACTCTCCGCAGTTGCCGCTGCCGGCGGTCCGATGTCCGAAGCCCTCGCGTCGGGATGATGGAAACTCCAGCGTCGGGACGGATCGGAACACTCCGCGGCATGGAGCTCCCGAGTCGGTCTCTTCTCCCCGGAGACCGCGGGCTTCACGGTGATAGTCCACGAGGGCCCGCGGTCGGAGCTATTCCTCTGGCGATCCTCGGCAAAGGATGCCCGGCTCGGTGATGGTAATTCGGCGCCGCGCCCACGGCTTGAAGCGCAGGGCCGGTCTCCGGGAAAGCCCGCACTACTCCAAGTTGTGAGGCCGCAGTGGGGGGGAACGGAGATGCGACACGGGGAAAATAGCATCTACGTCGTGATAAGTGACTGAAAAAACAGTTTCTCCCAAAAACGCCCCCACACCCCCACATAAGCTGACCGATAAACATTGAAACTAACTTTTAAAACATACTTAAAATAAGTAGAAAGAACGCACAGACTGTTAGCGAGGCATGGTGGTGGCGCCACCTGGTGCATCAATCTACCAGGTCACCAAAGCCAAAGCCAAAATTGTCAAAATCACACTCTCTTCTCTCAACAGCCTACAACACTCAACCTGAACCAGTCATACACTCCATCTTAGATTGACACAAAATGCTGGGGTAACTAACTCTGCGGGACAGGCAGCATCTCTGGAGAGAAGGAATGGGCGACGTTTCCAGTCTGAAGAAGGGTCTCGACCCGAAACCGATGCTGCCTGTCCCAGATGAGAAGAGGTTTCTCCAGTCAGAGGGTGGTGAATCTGTGGAATTCATTGCCACAGAAGGTTATTGAGGCCAAGTCAGAGGATATTTTTAATGCGGAGATTGTAAGATTCTTGATTAGACAATAGGTGCAGGAGGAGGCCATTCGGCCCTTCGATCCAGCACCGCCATTCAATGTGATCATGGCTGATCATCCCCAATCGGTACCCCGTTCCTGCCTTCTCCCCATATCCCCTGACTCCGCTATTTTTAGTATGATTAGTACGGGTGTCAGGGGTTACGGGGAGAAGGCGGGAGAATGGGGTTAGGAGGGAAAGATAGATCAGCCATGATTGAATGGCGGAGTAGACTTGATGGGAGGAATGGCCCAATTCTGCTCCTATCACTTATGACCTTATGAACCCTCTACCATCTACACCCCCCCACACCCCCACCTCCATTCCCTGACCCCCCCCCCCCCCCATAACCCTGTGTGTTTCAATTCCAATGCTAAGCTTACTGTTTCTATGCAGTGGCCACAAGGTTCTGTTACAGCAGAGAATATCATATGGATTGCAGGGAGAACACATCAATCATAGCGAGCCGTAGGAGTGAAAATGTTCACCTTTGTTTCGTTTCTGGCTGTCACAAGTACAGTTAAGTTCCTTTACATACATTTTCTCAGTCCCTTCGTATTCAATTTTATTTTTAATATGTTTATTATTTATTATTTATTTATTTTATGATACTGCCTGTAAGGAAAATTCATTTCGTTGTCTCTAATTGAGACAATGACAATAAATTTGAATACAATACAATACAATACAATCCAGGCAGCTGCTTCATTCTAAATCTGTTGACTGGGTTGCTTAGGTCAGGTTCAATGTAGCTGCAGGATTTACTGTCAAGCCGAGCTCCGACTATTATTGACTACACTTCCTTTGCGCTGCTTTATAATGGAACTGAATTAATTTCCCCATATTATAGACCAGCCTCAATCGCAAAGCATTGCAAAGTCTCCCCTTCACTTTGGTTCAGGTGGTGTGGATAAAATGTTCAAGAAGGAACTGCAGATGCTGGAGAATTGAAGGTAGACAAAAATGCTGGAGAAACTTAGCAGGTGCGGCAGCATCTATGGAAACATAGAAACATAGAAAATAGGTGCAGGAGTAGAGGCCATTCGGCCCTTCGAGCCTGCACCGCCATTCGATATGATCATGGCTGATCATCCAACTCAGTATCCCATCCCTGCCTTCTCTCCATACCCCTGATAATTTTTAGCCACAAGGGCCACATCTAACTCACTCTTAAATATAGCCAATGAACTGTGGCCTCAACTACCTTCTGTGGCAGAGAATTCCACAGATTCACCACTCTCTGTGTGAAAAATGTTCTCCTCATCTTGGTCCTAAAAGATTTCCCCCTTATCCTTAAAGCGAAGGAAAAGGCAACGTTTCGGGCCCAAACCCTTCTTCAGTTTGAAGAAGGGTTTCAGCCTGGAACGTTGCCTATCTCCAGCAATTTTGTCTACCTTCAGATAGTGTGGATGCCATTTAACTGCAGATAGCAACATTTAAAAAATAGTCGGCCATTTGGCCCTTCGAGTCATTCAATATGATCATCTAAAACCCGTACCCCGTTCCTGCTTTCTCCCCATATCCCTTGATTCCGTTAGCCCTAAGAGATAAATCTAACTCTCTCTTGAAAACATCCAGCGAATTGGCCTCCACTGCCTTCTGTGGCAGAGAATTCCACAGATTCACAACTCTCTGGGTGGAAAAGTTTCCCCTCACCTTTTAGATTTTTAACTTGTCCACTAATGTTATATCTCTGTAGCAGATTAAATTCACTGCACGGTGAAACATACCAGACAATGACTTTGTCTGACAACTAATTTATTAATCGCGGATAGTTCAAACAACTCCAAGGTTTACTGCGTAGTTTCAAGCAAGGCTCATTAACTCTTTAGTTTCATAACACTTTCTATATTAGCCCACTTTCTCATCTACTCACCTCACAGAGGCCAATTAACCTACAAATCCGCATGTAATCAGTTCAGTTCAGTTTATTGTCACGTGTACAGAGATACAGTCAACCCAGCTTGGATCCTAAAGTCGGGTTTTGTCTGTGAGGAGTTTGCACGTTACCCCTGTGACTGCGTGGGTTGCCTCCGGGTGCTCCGGTTTCTTCCCATGTCCTTCTGCAGCTGTACAGAGCCCTAGTGAGACCACGCCTGGAGTATTGTGTGCAGTTTTGGTCCCCTAATTTGAGGAAGGACATTCTTGCTATTGAGGGAGTGCAGCGTAGGTTTACAAGGTTAATTCCCGGGATGGCGGGACTGTCATATGCTGAGAGAATGGAGCGACTGGGCTTGTACACTCTGGAGTTTAGAAGGCTGAGAGGGAATCTTATTGAAACATATAAGATTGTTAAGGGTTTGGACACGCTAGAGGCAGGAAACATGTTCCCGATGTTGGGGGAGTCCAGAACCAGGGGCCACACAGTTTAAGAATAAGGAGTAAGCCATTTAGAACGGAGACGAGGAAACACTTTTTCTCACAGAGAGTGGTGAGTCTGTGGAATTCTCTGCCTCAGAGGGCGGTGGAGGCGGGTTCTCTGGATGCTTTCAAGAGAGAGCTAGATAGGGCTCTTAAAAATAGCGGAGTCAGGGGATATGGGGAGAAGGCAGGAACGGGGTAATGATTGTGGATGATCAGCCGTGATCACATTGAATGGCGGTGCTGGCTCGAAGGGCCGAATGGCCTACTCCTGCACCTATTGTCTATTGTCTATTGTCTATTGTCTATTGTCTATTGTCATGAGTCACACTGCTGAGAAAAAGCAAACTGGAGAATGGTGAATTCTCCAATGCCAAGTGTTTGCCTTCGAGAGAATATTCGTCATAATTAAACTCAAAGGTTTGGTGATCAATCTTTCTCAGACCTCCTGGTCTTCCGCCAGCTTCATGTCTTTTCCGGATTGTTCTGTTCCCTTGTCTGTTGCCGGGGGGGGGGGGGGGGGGGGGGGGGGGGGGGGGAAGTCACGCGTGGTTGCACCGTAACTCAAGCGGAGAATGCTGGAAATACCCAGCGGGTCAGGCAGCATCTGCGGAGGGGAGGAGGAGAGAGATTGTAAGGGAACAGAAGCTGTAACCATGTCAACCCTATGTGGCAATGTCATGTGTTGAGACTCCCCACAGATTATCCTTCATCTGATGGTACCTGGTGTGGGAACGGACCTCAATACCTACCAAGGTCCCAGCTTGGATTCCCCCGTACTAGTTTCGGGTCGAGACCCGAAATGCCACCTATTCCTTCGCTCCATAGATGCTGCCTCACCCGCTGAGTTTCTCCAGCATTTCTATCTACCATTGACTTCTCTAACTTCAAGTAACCCTTGCTTTCCCCCTCTCTCCATCCCTCCCCCTTCCTAGTTCTCCCACTAGTTTTTCTGTCCTCCTGATTAAATGTATTTGTCACCTTCCCCTCGGCTAATAATAATCCAAAAAATGGATAATTCTTCTAATAATGATCCAGTACATTTTCCGTGAATTTTGTCCTCTTTGATCCTCATTTCCACACCTTACCCTTCCATATCTCTATGTCTCCCTCACCCCTGACTCTCAGCCTGAAGAAGGGTCTCATCCCACTCCCTTCTCTCCAGAGATAGAAACATAGAAACATAGAAATTAGGTGCAGGAGTAGGCCATTCGGACCCTTCGAGCCTGCACCGCCATTCAATATGATCATGGCTGATCATCCAACTCAGTATCCCGTACCTGCCTTCTCTCCATACCCTCTGATCCCCTTAGCCACAAGGGCCACATCTAACTCCCTCTTAAATATAGCCAATGAACTGGCCTTGACTACCCTCTGTGGCAGAGAGTTCCAGAGATTCACCACTCTCTGTGTGAAAAAAGTTCTTCTCATCTCGGTTTTAAAGGATTTCCCCCTTATCCTTAAGCTGTGACCCCTTGTCCTGGACTTCCCCAACATCGGGAGCAATCTTCCTGCATCTAGCCTGTCCAACCCCTTAAGAATTTTGTAAGATGCTGCCTGGTTCTTGGTTTCTTGGTCCTCCAAAATATTCCAGATGGAATTTAAACTGGAGGTGGTGAAGGGAGGGCTTAAGCCAGAAAGGGTTATTGGGAAGAAAGAGCCACTTTAAATGTAGTTGCATCTGGTTGGGTAACTATAGTAGGGTGGAGATTATTCCATGCTTTAATTGTGCGGGGGAAGAACGAATTGCTGTACACATCTGTCTTTGTAGCTGGGATCACAAATTGGATCGAATGCCCTCGTCTGCTCCTAATTGGTTTGGGTTTGGTGTAGGTCTTGTGTCGAGCTGACCATTTAACATTTTGTAAAAACGGGTCAAACGGTGAGCTTCACGTCTGTCTGTCTTGGAGAGGGTTCCTTCCACCCCAGAGAATTCAGAAGTTTGGTGACACTCGCTTCTCTCTCATAGCTGTTAGTAACAAATCTGCCTGACCCGCTGAGTTACTCCAGCATTTTGTGTGTCTATCTTCGGTGTAAACCAGCATCTGCAGTTCCTTCCTGCACGGTTGAAAAACAGGTTGTGATTGCACCATGGAACCTCATCTCCATCACCTTTCACATAGAAATCTCATGTATTCAATATTTGTGATTTTTTTCTAATATTAAATTGTCTATACTTGACAGCACACCACTGGCTGTCTACCAACTCTCTGCTTCCTTGTATATTACAGGGATATCGTGCGTGAGTAATAAAGAATGTATTAGCATCAATCAGAGAGATGGGAGACTTATGTGTGGAGGGAATATTAATCTTCTTGGCTTGCTGCTCTTTGATCACCTTCTCCCCAAGATGTTTTCTCCATGGATCGATGAGAGACCAATTTGGGACTTGGTTTCTTGGATTCTTGGTCCTCCAAAATATTCCAAATGGAATTTGAACTGGAGGTGATACCTCATGGTGGTACCCCATCTCCCCCCTCTCCCACACCTCTCTCCTCCCCCTCGCCATCTCCCTCTCCTCACCGCTCTCCCTCTCCTCCCCCTCTTCCTCCCACCCCCATCCCTCTCTACCCCACCCCCTTCCCTCCCCCCTCCCTCCGCCCCCTTCCCTCCCCCCCTCTGTCCCTCTTCCACCACTCCCTCTACCCCTCCCTCCCCACTCTTCCACTTCTCTCCCACTTATCCACCCCTCTCCCTCTCCCACCCCCTTCCCTCTCTACCCCACCCCCTTCCCATCTCTCCCTCCGCCCCCTTCCCATCTCTCCCTCCGCCCCCTTCCCCCTCCCCCTCTGTCCACCTCTTTGTGGACCCTCATGCACTTAGAGACATAGTCTTACAGCATTTATACAGGCCCTTCGGCCCAACTTGTCTATGCCGACCAACATGCCCCAACCTACACTAGTCCCACATAGTCACGTTAGCCCATGTCCCAATAAACCTTTCCTGTTTAGGGACAGTTTCTTCCCAGTTGTTATCAGGCAACTGAACCATCCCACCACAACCAGAGAGCAGTGCTGAACTACTATAGTAACATAAAAACTAGGTGCAGGAGTAGGCCATTCGGCCCTTCGAGCCTGCACCGCCATTCACTATGATCATGGCTGATCATCCAACTCAGTATCCCGTACCTGCCTTCTCTCCATACCCCCGATCCCTTTAGCCACAAGGGCCACATCTAACTCCCTCTTAAATATAGCCAATGAACTGTGGCCTCAACTACCTTCTGTGGCAGAGAATTCCACAAATTCACCACTCTCTGTGTGAAAAAAAAATTCTCATCTCGGTCCTAAAAGATTTCCCCCTTCTACCTCTATCTACCACATTAGTGACCCATGGACTATCCTTAATCAGGCTTTACCTTGCACAGAATGTTATTCCCTTATCATGTCTGGGCGGCGCGACTCTTGTCAGCAGCGGCCTCTGCAGTCCGTCTGTCTTTTTATTGTTTTCTGTCTTGTTCTATGTAGTTTTTATTGTTTTTTTTGTCGGGGTATGTGTGTGGGGTGGGGTGGGGTGGGGGAACTTTAAGGTCTTTCCCCTGCACGGGAGACCCGACCTTTTCCTTGTCGGGTCTCCGTTGTCGTTGGGGCTACAACGTGGAGCGGCCTCCAACAGGAATGACCTGGGGCTCCAGTCGCGGAGCTGCGGATTTACTCACCATCACGGAGCTGGCCGAGTCCGGAGCGGGTGTAGCTGTGGTGGAGCGCTGCTGTGACCCGACACCCGGAGATTCGGAAGCTCCTACCGCAGGTCTGTGGACAGTAATACCGGGAGCCCGCGGGTCCCTGGTGGGAGACCGCTTTTCGGGGCTTCCGCAGCGGCGACTTCTCCCGCCCGAGTTGCGGGGTTGAAGATTACCTGGAGCGGGGCCTGCATCACCGCCCCGCGCGGCTTGGAATGGCCGCGGGACTCCAACACCAAGAGCCCGCCGGGGCTCCAACACCAAGACCCGGTGCGTGGCCTTGCATCACCCGGCGTGGTTTTAATGGCTGCGGGACATTTAACATCGCCCGCCGGGGGCTTTGACTCTGTCTTTGACTCTGACATGCGGGGGAGAGGGGAGTGCAGGGGAGAGATATGTTTAAGTTTTGCCTTCCATCACAGTGAGGAGGACTCACTGTGATGGATGTTTATGTGAATTGAATTGTGTTGGTGTGTGTCTTGGTTCTTTTTTTGTATGGCTGCAGAAACCAAATTTCGTTTGAACCTCATGTGAGGTTCAAATGATAATAAAAGGTATTGTATTGTATTGTATTGTATACACTGTAAATGGTCTTGTTGAAATGACCTAGCCAAACTCCTCCATCATGGGTTGGTCTGGTTTCCCAGTGGTGTGTGAGTGTGGGGACATTACCATGGTGTGAGACAGGGCTTGTGAAGGGATGGAAGTCATAGATACAAGGGCAGAGAATGTCACCCAGTCCCTCTAGGTTAGTGTTCAAGAAGGAACTGCAGATGCTGGAAAATCGAAGGTAGACAAAATTGCTGGAGAAACTCAGCGAGTGCAGCAGCATCTATGGAGCGAAGGAAATAGGCAACGTTTCAGTCTGAAGAAGGGTTTCGGCCCGAAACACTGCCTATTTCCTTCGCTCCATAGATGCTGCCGCACCCGCTGAGTTTCTCCAGCAATTTTGTCTACCCTCCAGTCTAGTTTATTGTCACGTGTACCGAGGTACAGTGAAAAGCTTTTGTTGTGTGCTAACCAGTCAGCGGAAAGACAATACATGATTACAATCGAGCCGTCCACAGTGTACAGATACATGATAAGGGACTAAGGTTTAGTGCAAGGTAAAGCCAGCAAAGTTCGAGCAAGGTTATGGGCCTGTCCCACTTGCGCAATTTTTTTCGGCGACTGCTGGCACCCGTCATAGTCCCAGCAGGTCCCCGAAACCTTTCAACATGTTGAAAACCCAGCGGCGACCAGACAAAGGTACGACTCTTTGACATGTCGCCAGGGTGTCGCCTGTATGGCCGTGAGTCGTCTCCTCAGTTGCCCAAAGAGTCGTAGCGTCTTTTTGGTCACTGCTGAATTTTCAACATGTTGAAAATTCTCGGTGACCTATGACAGGTGCCGGCAGTGGCCGAAAAAGTCGCGAAAGTGGGACAGGGTCCATAAGTCCAAAGATATGATGCATTTCCTACATGGGATTAGAGACTGGATTTTGTCGGTAACTCACAAGCTTGCGTTGCATGTCTGCCTTTGTTTCATTGAAAGCATCCAAATTCAGAGCAATTATCGGGCGTGGATCTGGTGGGATTCTGCCTTGCGTGAGCTGAGTAACAGAGGAATGGGAACAGCTGGAAGCAGTGAGGATAGATGGTTTAATTGGGCGATACCACGGAAGCGCCAGATGTTCCCAGCAATTCCCATCCGGATACGGACAAACGGATACAGACACAATTACCCATGCCTTTCCCTGGAACTACCTCCAGAGTCTTCGCGCTTGGCTCTGGAAAGGGTCCAGAGGAGGTTTACGAGAATGATCCCAGGAATGAGCGGGTTAACGTATGTTGAGCGTTTGACGGCACTGGGCCTGTACTCGTTGGAGTTTAGAAGGATGAGAGGGTTTCCTCATTGAAATTTACAGAATAGTGAAAGGCCTGGATTATGTGGATGTGGAGAGGATGTTTCCACTAGTGGGAGAGTCTAGGACTAGAGGTCATACTCAGAATTAAAGGAATTTATTTTTGGATGGAGATGAGGAGGAATTTCTTTAGTCAGAGGGTGGTGAATCTGTGGAACTCATTGCCACAGAGGCTGTGGAGGCCAAGTCTGTGGATATTCTTAAGGCAGAGATAGATAGATTCTTGATTAGTGCGGGTGTCAGGGGTTATGGGGTTAGGAGGGAGAGAGGTATCAGCCATGATTGTGTGGCGGAGTAGACTTGATGGGCCGAATGGCCCTAATTCTGCTCCTATTACATGACCTGATGACTCCAGCCACCAAGCTGTGCTTGATCCATGCCAGTCAGCTTCCTCCCAGTAGCTCCAACATCGCAACAGATGGTCCCGGGGGGCTGATGGTGACCCGATTAGCCCCACTCCGGACATTAGCCGCCACCCACCGTATACAGGGGCGGACGGGAAGCCTTGCCCAGACAACCCGATACTTCCAATCAGTTCATCATTCAAAAATGCAGGGTGATAAATACATGACACAGGAAATCGATACAAAAACTGAAAGCTTAGTTTAGTTTCAGTTCAGTTTATTTAGTTAGATTAGTGTAATACAGTTTAGTTATCTTATTAGATTAGTTTAGTTTGATAGTTTTAGTTTAGATTAGTTTAGATTAGTTTAGATTAGTATTAATTGATTAGTTTAGATTAGTTTAGATTAGTTTAGATTAGTTTAATTTAGATTAGTTTAGTTTAGATTAGTTTAGATTAGTTTAGATTAGTTTAGATTAGTTTAATTTAGATTAGTTTAGTTTAGATTAGTTTAGATTAGTTTAGATTAGTTTAGATTAGTTTAATTTAGATTAGTTTAGATTAGTTTACTACAGTTTAGTTTAGTTTAGTTTAGATTAGTTTAGTTTAGATTAGTTTAGTTTAGTTTAGTTTAGATTAGTTTAGTTTAGATTAGTTTAGATTAGTTTAGATTAGTTTAATTTAGATTAGTTTAGTTTAGTTTAGATTAGTTTAGATTAGTTTAGATTAGTTTAATTTAGATTAGTTTAGTTTAGTTTAGATTAGTTTAGATTAGTTTAGATTAGTTTAATTTAGATTAGTTTAGTTTAGTTTAGATTAGTTTACTACAGTTTAGTTTAGTTTAGATTAGTTTAGTTTAGTTTAGATTAGTTTAGTTTAGTTTACTTTAGATTAGTTTACTACAGTTTAGTTTAGATTAGTTTAGTTTAGATTAGTTTAGATTAGTTTAGTTTAGTTTACCACAGTTTAGTTTAGTTTAGATTTTATTTGATTTTGTTTTGTTTCACTACCCTTTCTATCTGTGTTGCCATTTTCAGGGAACTATGGATTTGCATCACAAGGTGTTTGTACATCAATCCTAAGATCATTGCCACTCACTCAGCATAACCTCCCAGACTTTGATCCCTCAACCTCACCCTTTTCTCGATTGAATTCCGTCTGCCACAACACTGCCCAACTGTGAGAATATACATACATGGCGGCATTTCTGGAGACCATCAATAGGTAATGTTTTGGGTCAGGACTCCTCTTCAGACCTTTATACCTCAATCAATGCCTGTGATTCTGTCCTGTCTCCTTGTATTCTTGTATGTCTCTATTTCCTACAAAGAGAATGTTTTTAACCCATTGAGTCAATGCTAACTCACAGATAATTAGTTTGGTTTAGCTCAGAGTTACAGTGTGGAAACTGGCCCAGTGAGTCATTGCCGACCAACAATCACCTAGACACTAGGGACAATTTATAGAACCCAATCAACCTACAGACCTGTACTTCGTTGGGGTGTGGGAGGAAACCGAGGTCTCCGGGAGAACGCACAAACTCCGTACAGACAGCACCCGTAGTCAGGAACAAGTCAAGTTTATTTGTCACATACGCATACGAGATGTGCAGTGAAACGAAAAGTGGCAATGCTTGCGAATTGTGCAAAATAAAACGCCAACGGATCGAACCCGGGTCTCTGGCGCTGTGAGGCAGCAACTCTACCGCTGCGCCACCCAATGATGCTGCCTGACCTGCTGGATATTCCCAGCATTTCCTGTTTTTATTTCAGAACTGCAGCATCTACAGGAATTTGTAAAAAATATATTTTCACGGGATAATGAAATGTCAAACACCATGAATCTCTCTTGCAGAGTGTTGTCTACTTCAACGTTGGAGGAGTAATGAAGGACAGTTAATTAGCAGTGCTTGATACTACGTTCGTTACCAGATCCACAATCAACATAATATATTTTTATTGACGGGAAGTTACAGTAGGAAATGATGAACGACATCCGCTCAGTGCAGCGTTAATTTTTATGTAAATAGCTCGTAACTATGAAACCTTGATTGATTTCCGAGGATGCTGTTCAACAGTGATGAAGGAACTAGACGCAGATCCTTGAGTGTCTGTAGGCAGTTGTTAATCTTGCCCAGAGTAGGGGAATCGAGGACCAGAGGACATAGGTTCAAGACGAAGGGGGAAACAGATTTAATAGGAATCTGAGGGGTAACATTTTCCACACAAAGGGTGGTGGGTGTATGGAACAGGCTGCCAGAGGAGGTAGTTGAGGCTGGGACTATCCCATCGTTTAAGAAACAGTTACATGGATAGTGTTCAAGAAGGAACTGCAGATGCTGGAAGATCGAAGGTACACAAAAATGCTGGAGAAACTCAGCGGGTGCAGCAGCATCTATGGAGCGAAGGAAATAGGCGACGTTTCGGGCCGAAACCCTCCTGAAATTCAGTCTGAAGAAGGGTTTTGGCCCGAAACGTCGCCTATTTCCTTAGTTACATGGATAGGACAGGTTTGGAGGGATATGGACCAAGCGCAGGCAAGTGGGACTAATGTAGCTGGGACATGTTGGCCGGTGTGGGCAAGTTGGGCCGAAGGGCCTGTTTCCACACTGTATCACTCAGTGACTCAATGTCCTCTCTCTGGGTGAAGATTATTTCCTCATCTCACTGTAAATACTCGTTCCCCTGGTTTTAGCTAAAGTAGTACTTCTTATTTATTCTCCCTGTGCCTCCATCATCTCACACTCCAGTTAAATCTCCACTAATCCTCCTCTGTCTCACAGACATTAGCCGGAGTTTAGAAGGATGAGGGGTGAACCTCATTGAAACGTACAGAATAGTGAAAGGCTTGGATAGAGTGGATGCGGAGAGTATGTTTCCACTAGTGGGAGAGAGAGTCTAGAACCAGAGGGCACAGCCTCAGAATTAAAGGACATACCTTTAGAAAGAAGATGAGGAGGAATTTCTTTATTCAGAGGGTGGTGAATCTGTGGAATTCATTGCCACAGACGGCTGTGGGGGCCAAGTCAATGGATATTTCTAAGGCAGAGATAGATAGATTTTTGGTTAGAACGGGTGTCTGGGGTTATGGGAAGAAGGCGGGAGAATGGGGTTAGGAGGGAGAGGTAAATCAGCCATGATTGAATGGTGGAGTATGGGCCGAATGGCCTCATTCTGCTCCTGTTATTTATGGTCTAATGAGGGTCTTTGCATCATGTTTGGCACATACATTGTGGGCCGAAGGGCCTGTTCTTGTGCCTACTTTTCATGTCACCTAACCAAGTCAAATCACATTTATTTATATAGCACATTTAAAAAACAACTCTCGTTGGCCAAAGTACTTTACATTTGTATAAGAATAGTATAACAAACAAACTATATACATATAGCCCTCGCTCAGAGGACGTCAAGAAAGGCTTGGGAGTAGAAATGGGTGTTTAGTCTGGACTTAAAGGAGTCGATGGAGGGGGCAGTTCTGATGGGAAGGGGGATGCTGTTCCACAGTCTAGGGGCTGCAACCGCAAAGGTGGGGTCACCCCTGAGCTTATGCCCAGACCGCGGGATGGTCAGCAGCCCCAAGTCGGCCGATCTGAGGGACCTGGAGGTGGTGTGGTGGGTGAGCAGACTTTTAAAGTAGGTGGGGGCAAGCCCGTTGAGGGCTTTGTAAACATGGAGGAGGATCTTGAAGTTTATACGGAACCGCACAGGGAAATTTAATCGGTTCTGCAGAGATGCAGCCTCTGACCCACTGAGTTACTCCAGCACTTTGTGTCCTATTTTTTGCAAACCGGCGTCTGCAGTTCCCTTGGGCCACATGTTTGGTGCTGACTCTCGAGAAGCCTCTGTGTTACCTGCCTGCCGTATGCATTATTCAGGGCAGCGCGTGCAAGGCTATGACACTCTCTGATAAGCACGGCACATTATCATAGGCGAGCCATGCATTTTGTCACAATGAATTTATTGGTACATGAATTCCAGAAGCAGCAGCTTAGGTGACAAGCTGTATTCTGCCTTGCTGTTAACTCCCTGACGACAGGCCAAGTTAACTCCCACGTTGAACCAGGTTCCCTGGAGATAAGGTAGCATCGTAGTGGTTGCTAATGCCCCGAGCTCTGGTTGTGTGGAAGTTAAAGTGCCGGGAGCGTAAACCTAAAGGGGAGAAGTTCAACGTCAAAGAATGTCTAACTTCATAACGTGTTTAAGAAGGAACTGCAGATGCTAGAAAATCGAAGGTAGACAAAAGTGCTGGAGAAACTCAGCGGGTGCGGCAGCATCTATGGAGCGAAGGAAATAGGCAACGTTTCGGGCTGAAACCCTTCTGGAAATAGGCAACGTTTCTGGCCGAAACCCTTCTGGAAATAGGCAACGTTTCAGGCCGAAACCCTTCTGGAAATAGGCAACGTTTCGGGCCGAAACCCTTCTGGAAATAGGCAACGTTTCGGGCCGAAACCCTTCTGGAAATAGGCAACGTTTCGGGCCGAAACCCTTCTGGAAATAGGCAACGTTTCGGGCTGAAACCCTTCAGGAAATAGGCAACGTTTCTGGCCAAAACCCTTCTGGAAATAGGCAACGTTTCGGGCCGAAACCCTTCTGGAAATAGGCAACGTTTCGGGCCGAAACCCTTCTGGAAATAGGCAACGTTTCGGGCCGAAACCCTTCTGGAAATAGGCAACGTTTCGGGCCGAAACCCTTCTGGAAATAGGCAACGTTTCGGGCCGAAACCCTTCTGGAAATAGGCAACGTTTCGGGCCGAAACCCTTCTGGAAATAGGCAACGTTTCGGGCCGAAACCCTTCTGGAAATAGGCAACGTTTCGGGCCGAAACCCTTCTGGAAATAGGCAACGTTTCGGACCGAAACCCTTCTGGAAATAGGCAACGTTTCGGGCTGAAACCCTTCTGGAAATAGGCAACGTTTCGGGCCGAAACCCTTCTGGAAATAGGCAACGTTTCGGGCTGAAACCCTTCTGGAAATAGGCAATGTTTCGGGCCGAAACCCTTCTGGAAATAGGCAACGTTTCGGGCCGAAACCCTTCTGGAAATAGGCAACGTTTCGGGCCGAAACCCTTCTGGAAATAGGCAAAGTTTCGGGCCGAAACCCTTCTGGAAATAGGCAACGTTTCGGGCCGAAACCCTTCTGGAAATAGGCAACGTTTCGGGCCGAAACCCTTCTGGAATTAGGCAACGTTTTGGGCCGAAACCCGAAGGTTCAAATGACCTAGCCAAATGCCCCCATCATGGGTTGGTCTGGTTTCCCAGTGGTGAGTGAGTGTGGGGACATTACCATGGTGTGAGACAGGGCTTGTGAAGGGTTGGAAGTCATAGATACCCAGTCCCTCTAGGTTAGTGTTCAAGAAGGAACTGCAGATGCTGGAAAATCGAAGGTAGACAAAATTGCTGGAGAAACTCAGCGGGTGCAGCAGCATCTATGGAGCGAAGGAAATAGGCAACGTTTCAGTCTGAAGAAGGGTTTCAGCCCGAAACGTTGCCTATTTCCTCCGCTCCATAGATGCTGCTGCACCCGCTGAGTTTCTCCAGCACTTTTGTCCACCTTCTAACTTCATAACTCGAGGACGGATACCAGGAGAAGGAAATGACTGACAAAGTCAAAGATTAGAAAGTCAAAGTCAATTTTACTCACCACATGCACCCGAAGGTGCAGTGAAATGAATTTGCCAGCAGCGATACACTTAAAAAGAACACACCATACACAATAAAATTTAACACAAACTTCCACCGCAGCATTCTTCACTGTGGTGGAAGGCAACAAGGTTCAGCCAGTCCTCCTCCTTTGTTCAGCCGTGGTCGGATGTACAGGCCCTCTCGTGGGGATGATTGAAACTCCGATGTCGGGACAGTCGAACACTCTCCGTGGCTTCTGTGGAGCTTCCGGACGACATCCCAAGCATGAGCAAAATTGGGTGAACCTCCCGGACCAGGGGTCACACAATTTAAGAATAAGGGGTCGGCCATTTGGGACTGAGATGAGGAAAAACTTTTTCACCCAGAGAGTTGTGTGAATCTGTGGAATTCTCTGCCACGGAAGGCAGTGGAGGCCAATTCACTGGACGTTTTCAAGAGAGAGTTAGATTTAGCTCTTAGGGCTAAAGGAAACAAGGGATTTAGTGTTTAGAGATACAGCACGGAGACAGGCCCTTCGGCCCACCGGATCCGCGCCGACCAGCGATCCCAGCATATTAACACTATCCTGCACCCACTAGGGATAATTTTTACATTTACCAAGCCCATTAACCTATAAACCTGTACGTCTAGAGGCAGGAAACATGTTTCCGATGTTGGGGGAGTCCAGAACCAGGGGCCACACACAGTTTAAGAATAAGGGGTAGGCCATTTAGAACGGAGACGAGGAAACACTTTTTTCTCACAGAGAGTTGTGAG
The DNA here is from genome assembly GCF_010909765.2 of Amblyraja radiata. NCBI lineage: Eukaryota > Metazoa > Chordata > Chondrichthyes > Rajiformes > Rajidae > Amblyraja > Amblyraja radiata. The sequence goes on from NC_045990.1 coordinate 2,083,732, forward strand.
TCTGTGGAATTCTCTGCCTCAGAGGGCGGTGGAGGCAGGTTCTCTGGATACTTTCAAGAGAGAGCTGGATAGGGCTCTTAAAGATAGCGGAGTCAGGGGATATGGGGAGAAGGCAGGAACGGGGTACTGATTGGGGATGATCAGCCATGATCATATTGAATGGCGATGCTGGCTCGATGGGCCGAATGGCCTCCTCCTGCACCTATTGTCTATTGTCTATTGAGTTCAGACTTCAGACTTGAATCTGAAGAAGGGTCTCGACCCAAAGCATCACCCATTCCTTTTCTCCAGAGATGCCGCCTGTCCCGCTGAGTCACTCCAGCATTGTGTGCCCATCTTCGGTGTAAACTAGCATCTGCGGTTCCTTCCCACATGTCCCATACATGCAAATATCACTCTCTAATTGACTTCTCTTTTGCATACCTAACTCATTAGTTTTCCAATTCAACAACTTCTGTTCTGCAGCATGCCTGTCTATTTTGTGATTACCTGTGTGGCAATTTATCATAAGCTTTACTAAAAGCTTAGCAACATTAAATCCACTGTGTTTCCCTCATCAGCTTGCTCAGTTACATCCTTGAAAAAATTAAGCAGCTTTGTTAAGCGTATCTTACCACCTGTAAATCCATGTTTGTCATTCTTCCATATTCAGCAAGCGTCAAGGATACTTAATGATATTTCCCCTTCCCTAGTGATTCATACATCCCAGGATTATCCTCCTAACATCCTTGAAGAAATGTCACAGCCATATTATTCTCCTTGCCGCAGTTCCAGTAAGGATTTGACCTATTTCAGCTGGCATCGTTTAACATTCCGGTTCGCAACGGTTTACTCCCCGTGACCTGCGCGGGCTTTCCTCCGGGAGCTCCGGTTTCCTCCCACATTCCAAAGACGTGCAGGTCTGTAGTTGCTGAGGAAGGGTCTCGATCCGAAACGTCACCCATTCCTTCTCTCCAAGTCATCAAGTCAAGTCAAGTTTATCACCTTCTCCACAGCCCACAATGGACCATTGTGGGCTCCACCGTTCCTTGATCAAGTCAAGTCAAGTTTATTTGTCACATACACATACGAGATGCGCAGTGAAATGAAAAGTGGCGATGCTCGCGGACTTTGTGCAAAAGGACAAACAAACTAACAAACTACGAACAGAATCACATATTCTTTTACATATTAAATATTGTGGGCGGAAGGAAAAAGGGAAAAAAACAGCACTTTAAAAAAAAGCAGTAGAGTGGTTCAGTAACGTTAGTCCCTGGTGAGATAGGAGTTTACAGTCCTAATGGCCTCTTGGAAGAAACTCCTTCTCAACCTCTCCGTTCTCACCTCATGGCAACGGAGGCGTTTGCCTGACCGTAGCAGCTGCAACAGTCCGTTGCAGGGGTGGAAGGGGTCTCCCATGATTTTATTGGCTCTGGAGTTGCACCTGCTGATGTATAGTTCCTGCAGGGGGGCGAGTGAAGTTCCCATAGTGCGTTCAGCCGAACGCACTACTCTCTGCAGAGCCTTCTTGTCCTGGGCAGAGCAATTCCCAAACCAGATGGTAATATTCCCGGACAAGATGCTCCAGAGATGCTGCCTGTCCTGCTGAGTTACAGGATTACAGGAATGGGTGACGTTTTGGGTCAAGACCCTTCTTCAGATTCAAGTCTGAAGTCTGACCTCAATAGACAATAAACAATGGACAATAGGTGCAGGAGTAGGCCATTCGGCCCTTCGAGCCAGCACCGCCATTCAATGTGATCATGGCTGATCATCCCCAATCAGTGCTGAGCCATTTTCGGTTTAAACCACTATCTGCACAGGTTTGTAGTGTAATTGGCTTTGGTAAAAAATATATAAGTTTTCCCTAGTGTGTAGGATAGTGTTAGTGTACGGGGTGATCGCTGGTCAGTATGAACTTGGTGGGCCGAAGGGCCTGTGTCTGCACGCTATCTCTTAAGTCTAACGTCTTAAGTAACAGTGACCATGAAAATGCCAGGCACTTATACTTATAGAATGGGAGATTTGCTCTTTCTACCCAGATCAAAATGCCCCCATTGAAACTAGTCCTATGATGCTGCATTTAGACCATATCCTTCCACTCCTTTCCTGGGCCAGGGGTTCTTTGAGGAACTACAGGCACTGATTGCTGAAGTCAAGGACAAGCAATAACATAGGAATGAACTGCGGATGCCAACTTGCATCGAAGACAGTCACAAAAATCCGGAGGTAGATAAAAATGCTGGAGGAACTCAGCGGGTGAGGCAGCATCTATGGAGCGAAGGAAATAGGCAACGTTTCGGGTCATAGAAACATAGAAAATATGTGCAGGAGGAGGCCATTTGGCCCTTCGAGCCAGCACCGCCATTCATTGTGATCATGGCTGATCGTCCCCTATATAGAAACATAGAAAATAAGGGTCGAGACCCTTCTTCTGAATTAGGAGCAGAATCAGGCCATTCGGCCCATCAAGTCCAGAACAAGGGGTCGCAGTTTAAGGATAAGGGGGAAATCTTTTAGGACCGGGATGAGAAAAACATTTTTTACACAGAGAGTGGTGAATCTGTGGAATTCTCTGCCACAGAAGGTAGTTGAGGCCACAGTTCATTGGCTATATTTAAGAGGGAGTTAGATGTGGCCCTTGTGGCTAAAGGTATCAGGGGGTATGGAGAGAAGGCAGGTACAGGATACTGAGTTGGATGATCAGCCATGATCATATTGATTGGCGGTGCAGGCTCGAAGGGCCGAATGGCCTCTACTCCTGCACCTATTTTCTATGTTTCCATGTTTCTATCTATGTATGGTATATCTGAAGATAGACACAAAGTGCTGGAGTACCTCCGTGGGCCAGCCAGCCCTTGTGGCTAAAGGGATCAGGGGGTATGGAGAGAAGGCGGGTACAGGATACTGAGTTGGATGATCAGCCATGATCATATTGAATGGCGGTGCAGGCTCGAAGGGCCGAATGGCCTACTCCTGCACCTATTTTCTATGTTTCTATGTAAGTCTGCTCCGCCATTCAATCTCTCCCTCCTAACCCCATTCCCCTGCCTTCTCCCCGTAACCCCTGACACCCGCACCCTCTAACCTTCAGGGGGTTAGAATACAAACTATTTCAGAGCAGATAGGGGAGAGTTTAAATGACCCCAAAGGCAGAGAAGAGTTAATGGTTTAAACGAGCAGAATCAATCTCATGATGATTGACTGCCCCATCAACAAATCCGAATTGATGGTCTTAATGTGAAGACTTTAATCTAATTTCCATCATTTTATATTCCATGAGGAATTGCCAGGGTAATGTGATGTCATACCAATTCCACACCTCAATAACCCTGTAATGGTCTCCTGCATATATATTGTCTCTGCCCAGTAATTTGATGATGAGGTTAAGCCATGATGGTGAGAGGATTGTTTCACTTCCTTCATCAGAAGAAGAATCATTTAGTATTGATTTCCCATTGACCTGTGTGGCCTGAATGAAGATCGCTCCTGAGACTTGGTGTGGGGATGGAAGCGGAGTGTTCTTGTGTGGGCTGCTCTCATCAGCTCCGGACCGGAGGTGGCTATCTAAGGTAGAACACTGACCACACAGGAGGCTCTTCGGCCCTTTTCGCGCTCATGCCAGTTCAGTTTAGTTTAGAGATATATCGTGGGAAACCAGCCCTTCGGCCCAACGAGTCTGCACCGACCAGGGACCCCTGCACACCAACACTATCCCACACACACGCTAACGGGCGCTGTCTGTACGGAGTTTGTACGTTCTCCCCGTGACCTGCATGGATTTTCTCCGTGTGCTCCAGTTTCTATCCATACTATGACACAAGAGAGAATTAGATAGAGCTCTGGGGGCTAGTGGAGTCAAGGGATATGGGGAGAAGGCAGGCACGGGTTATTGGTAGGGGACGATCAGCCATGATCACAATGAATGGCGTGCTGGCTCGAAGGGCCGAATGGCCTCCTCCTGCACCTATGTTTCTATGTTTCTATGTTTCTAAAAGGTGTGCAAGTGTGTAGGTGAATTGGCTTGGTATAATTGTTCCTTCTCCCTAGTGAGTGTAGGGATAGTATTAGTGTGCGGGGATCGCTGGTCGGCACGAACTCTGTTGGCCAAAGGGTCTGTTTCTGCATTGTATCTCTAAATGAAACTAAACCCCCAGCACATTACAGAGGAGTTGCTGCCCAGCCTTGGTGCCTTCTCATCTATCAGATGGGATGTGTTAGACCACGACTCATAAACGGATCAATTAACTATAGAGACAAGAAGCTGCAGATGCTGGAATCTTGAGCAAAGCACAAAGCACTGCAGGCATTCGGTGGCTCAGGTAGCCCCTGTGAGGTGGGACTGGATAGGTAACAGTTCAGATATCCCCTCCACAGGTGCTGCCTGACCCACTGAGTTTAGTTTAGAGATGCGGAAACAGGCCCTTCGGCCCATCGAGTCCGCGTCGGCCATCGATTCCCGCACACTTATACTATCCTACACACACTAGGGATAATTTAACATTTACACCAAGCCAATTAGCACATAAAAGCTGTACGTCTTTGGAGTGTGGGAGGAAACCGGAGCTCCGGGAGAAAGCCCACGCAGGTCACGGGGAGAACGTGCGAACTCCGTACAGACAGCACCCGTAGTCGGGATCGAGCTCGGGTCTCTGGTGCCGTGAGGCAGCAACTCTACCGCTGCACCAAGACAGAATAAAGGGTGGGTAGTCCCTGGAACGCAAGGCGGGGTAACATTCAGCAGGTCAGGCAGTGTCTGGGGAGGGAGAGCAGAGTTCCAGATTGAAGATCCCTTGTCGGGGAGGGTAGGTTGACTGATAATTGGGGGGAAAGGAGTCGGGATATTCTTCTGACTGCAGTTCACCCACATGGGCAGGTGATGCAAGAACACACGCCGCTGTTTTGGATGCTGATGTCTCACTGTCTGTCACTGTGCTAGGAGCTTCATTAATCAAGTGTTTAGAAAACCATCTGTCTGGAGATAATAACTCGGTGACAGCCAGCTGAAAAACAGCTTTGCATTCCTTAAGAGATCTGTAAATCAATCAGTGCTCTTGCACGAGCTGTGTCCTCCCCCCCCCCCTCCTCTCTCCCCCACTCAATTCAATTCAATTCAACTTTAATGTCATTGCACAAATACAAGTATGGGTACAAGGAAATGCAGTTTAGCGTCAGTCCGTAGTACTAGTGCAATATAGAAATAAAAATACAGAATAATCAAACAATGTGGACGGAGAAGGTACACAAAATTGCTGGGGAAACTCAGCGGGTGCAGCAGCATCTATGGAGCGAAGGAAATAGGCAACGTTTCGGGCCGAACCCCTTCTTCAGACTGATGGGGGGTGGTGGGGGGGAGAAGGAAGGATAAGGGGAGGAGGAGGAGCCCGAGGGTGGGCGGATGGGAGGGTGGGAGGAGACAGCTAGAGGGTTAAGGAAGGGGAGGAGACAGCAAGGGCTAGCAAAATTGGGAGAATTCAATGTTAATGCCATCCGGACGCAAGGTCCCCAGACGGAATATGAGGTGCTGTTCCTCCAATTTCCGCTGTTGCTCACTCTGGCAATGGAGGAGACCCAGGACAGAGTGGTCGGATTGGGAATGGGAGGGGGAGTTGACGGAGAGACTGGAGAAATCTATCGGCGGGACTCCGAGTTCAGCAATGTGATAGTGTTGTTGTAGAAGCTGTTCCTCATCCTACTGGTACGAGACCTGAGGCTCCTGTACCGCCTCCCTGATGGGAGGAGGGCAAACAGTCCATGGTTGGGGTGGGAGGGGTCTTTGATGATCTTCCCGGCCCGTCTCAGACACCGTTTTTGGTGGAGGGCATCCATGGCAGGGAGCGGGGCACCGATGATGTGCTGCGCGGTTTTCACCACCCGTTGTAGTGCCTTCCTGTCCGCAACAGTGCAGCTGCTGTACCATACCGTGAAGCAGGTGGTCAAGATGCTCTCGATGGTACAGCAGTAGAAGTTGGTCAGGATCTGGGGGGACAGGTGAGCTTTCTTGAGCCTCCTCAGGAAGTAAAGGCGCTGCTGTGCCTTTTTGATTGTATTGTATTCAAATTTATTGTCATTGTCTCAATTAGAGACAACGAAATGAATTTCCCTTTACAGTCAGTATCATAAAAATAAATGAATAATAAATAATAAAACATATTAAAAATAAAATAGAGTAAAAAAAAAAAAAGCACAAACACAAAAAGTCCACGACACAACATAACACAGTGGCACCAAGGTGAGGAAGGCACCATAGTCCAGCCAGCCTCCCTTCCGATCTTCCCAGATGTTCACCCGTGGTCGGGGCCTTCCGAGCACCCGCAGTCGCCACCCCGGGCGGCCCGATGCTCAGTCCCTCTCGCCGGGCTGATGGAACGCCGACGCCGAACCCCGACGGTGAAAATCCTCCTCAGCGGCCCGGACCTCCAGATCAGCCGCCTCCCACAGCCGGAGTCCGCAGCTCCCGGGTCCGCAGGCCGAGCCGGGCAGAGTCGCAGGACCTCACGATGTTTGTCAGCCCCGCCCGCGTTGGGAGCTCCGCGAACCACAGCTCCGGGATGTCGGTGCCGCAGGTCCAGCACTCCGGGCTCCAGACGGCGATCCCCGGTAAGGCATCGCCAGCCCCGCGATGTATCAGCGCTGTCCCGCCGCTGCTGGAGCTCTGGTTGGTCACGGCAGGAAAGGCCGCGCCAATCCAGTAGGTAGGCCGCTGGGGGGGGCGAGGACGCGACTCGAATAATAGTCGCGTCCTCTCCAGGAAGTGACTGAAGGACGGTACCCCCCGCACCGTGCCCTCTTCCCCCACATTAAAACATTAAAAAAAACATTAAAAACACACTTCAACATAACAAAAAAAACAAAAAAACAAAAAGAAGGTGGAGGCAGCTGGCACCAGCGCCACCGAAAATACAACCAGCTTGGAGGTGTTGAGGGACCAGGACCAGCTTGGAGGTGTTGAGGGACCAGGACCAGCTTGGAGGTGTTGAGGGACCAGGACCAGCTTAGAGGTGTTGAGGGACCAGGACAGATCCTCCGAGATGTGTACCCCGAGGAATTTGTAGCTGGAGACGCGCTCCACCTCAGTCCCGTTTATATGGATGGGGGTATGTCTGCCCCCTCTGACCTTCCTGAAGTCGACAATAATTTCCTTCGTCTTCTTGGAGTTGAGGACGAGGTTATTGTTGGCACACCAGGTTGTCAGGTGCTGGACCTCCTCTCTGTAGGCTGACTCATCGTTGTCACTGATCAGTCCTACCACCGTGGTGTCGTCAGCAAACTTAATGATGGCGTTGGATCCAGTACTTAGGGATGCAGTCATGGGTGAAGAGGGAGTAGAGGAGAGGGCTGAGCACACAGCCCTGTGGCACGCCGGTGTTCAGTGTTATAGTGGAGGAGGTGAGGTTGTTGACCCTAACAGACTGTGGTCTGTTGGTGAGGAAATCCAGTGTCCAGTTGCAGAGGGAGGTGGAGATGCCAAGTCCGCTGAGTTTGGTGATCAAGCTGGCGGGGATGACAGTGTTAAAGGCGGAGCTGAAATCAATGAACAGCAACCTGATGTAGGAGTTGTTGTTGTCCAGGTGGGACAGGGCAGAGTGTAGGGCCGCCGATATGGCATCCTCTGTAGACCTGTTGGTCCGGTAGGCAAACTGATGGGGGTCCAGTGTGGGGGGGAGGCTGGCTTTGAGGTGAGCCAAGATCAGCCGCTCAAAGCACTTTGCAATGACAGGGGTGAGTGCCACTGGGCGGGAGTCGTTGAGACTCCCTGTGGCTGACTGTTTGGGCACTGGCACGATGGTTGATGTCTTGAGGCAAGTGGGGCCAGTGACAGATTGAAAATGTCAGTGAAGACCAGGGATAGTTGTCCAGCACATGCCCTGAGCACCCGCCCGGGGATGCCATCGGGGCCGGCAGCTTTGTGCTCATTCACCTTGCTCAGTGCATCTTGTACAGCAGAGGTGGAGAGACTGAGGGGTCTCTCACTCCCCCCCCCCCCCCCCCCACCACCACCCCACCCTCCGTTGTTTTAATATTGAATATTCACCACCCCTGACCCTCTCATGGCACGTTGACACAGCCATTACCTCACAGTGCCAGGGCCCGGGTTCAATCCCGACTGTATATGAGTTTCCCCAGTTTCCTCCCACATCCAAAGATTCTTCTCCTTGCTTATGGCGTGCACAGCCTAAAGTTGTAGGACAATTTGTTCTATTTGATTGTGCACGCCGGGTTGATTGCATTTGTCGTAGAGGTACAGAAGTGTGAAAACGCACACCTCCAGATTCAGGGGCAGTTTCTTCCCAGCTGTTATCAGGCAACTGAACCATCCTACCACAACCAGAGAGCAGTCCTGAACTACTATCTACCTCATTGGTGACCCTCGGACTATCCTTGATCAGACTTTGCTGGCTTTACCTTGCACTAAACGTTACCATGTATCTACACACAGTAAATGGCTCGATTGTAATCATGCATTGTCTTTCTGCAGTCTGGAAAGCACGGAACAAAAGCTTTTCCCTGTATATCTGTACACGTGACAATAAACTAAACTGAACTCAATATCAAACTTCTAACCTCACTATCATTATGCCCCTGTCCCACTTAGGAAACCTGAACGGAAACCTCTGGAGACTTTGCGCCCCACCCAAGGTTTCCGTGCAGTTCCCGGAGGTTTTTGTCAGTCTCCCTACCTGCTTCCACTACCTGCAACCTCCGGCAACCACCTGCAACCTCCGGGAACCGCACGGAAACCTTGGGTGGGGCGCAAAGTCTCCAGAGGTTTCCGTTCAGGTTTCCTAAGTGGGACAGGGGCATAACTCTCCTTCCCCCTCACCTCTCACTAACTCTCTAATCTTAGGGGTGGCACGGTGGCGCAGCGGTAGAGTTGCTGCCTTACAGTGCCAGAGACCCGGGTTCGATCCTGACTACGGGTGCTGTCTTTACGGGGTTTGTATGTTCTCCCCGTGACCGAGTGGGGGTTTTTCTAGGTGCTCCGGTTTCCTCATATATATATGTAATATACTGAATTAGCCTACAATTAGCTTGCTCACAATAGACAACAGGTGCAGGAGTAGGCCATTCGGCCCTTCGAGCCAGCACTGCCATTCAATGTGACCATGGCTGATTATCCACAATCAGTACCCCGTTCCTGCCTTCTCCCCATATCCCTTGACTCCGCTATCTTTAAGAGTCCTATCTAGCTCTCTCTTGAAAGCATCCAGAGAACTGGCCTCCACCGCCCTCTGAGGCAGAGAATTCCACCTTTGGAGTGTGGGGGGAAACTGGAGTGTGTGAGTATATATACTGAACTTTTTTCCACACACATACAGGCATATATACATACATATGCACACACACATATACACATATAAACCAAACAAACAATAATAGTGCAAAAAAACAACAGTGCAAAAAAAAATGGATCAATTTTCTTCTGTGGAAGTCGACTATCTTCTTCAGTGTCAATAATACCACCAGCCTTGTTGCCATCTACAAACTAATTAATCATACCTCCTAGGTTGAAATCTGGATCAGTAAAGCCCACAATGTACAGCAGGACTGGAGATAATGCCAATGTGCGATTAACATGAATATGAGGCTCCTGTTTGGAGCTAAGTGTAATAGACAAAACACACAAAAAACCACGATTGTGCTATTTTTAGGACATCATTAATATGGAGAACCATTGAAAAATGTTGGAATCGCAAAATGGTAAAGGTTCATAGAGGGGGCACAGACACAGGTGTCGCCCCTTGAGTGAAACTACAATTGTTATATAGATCAGTGTTCGATAGCCAGCAGGGATATGATGGGCCAAAGGGCTTGTGTCTGTGTTCTATGATCCTACAACTCTATGAGGCCACTGCCTCTCAGCGACAGACACCCGGGTTCAATCCCGAGTGTCTGTACGGAGTTTGCACGTTCTCCCCGTGACCTGCGTGGGCTTTCTCCGGATGCTCCGGTTTCCTCCCACACTCCAAAGACGTGCAGGTTTGTATGTTAATTGGCTTGGTGTTATGGTAAATTGTCCCTAGTGTGTGTAGGGTAGTGTTTAAGAAGGAACTGCAGATGCTGGAAAATCGAAGGTACACAAAAGTGCTGGAGAAACTCAGCGGGTGCAGCAGCATCTATGGAGCGAAGGAAATAGGCAACGTTTCGGGCCCGAAACCCTTCTTCAAACTACTCAAGGTCTGCCTCAGAGGGAGGCAGGTTCTCTGGATGCTTTCAAAAGAGAGTTAGATAGAGCTCTTAGGGATAGCGGAGTCAGGGGATATGGGGAGAAGGCAGGAACAGCGAAGGAAATAGGCAACGTTTCGGGCCGAAACCCTTCTTCAGACTGAAGTGTTTGTGTGCGGGGATCGCTGGGCCGAAGGGCCTGTTTCTGCAAGTAAAAACTAAAAGGCTGCCATGCATTTTCAGCCTGATATTTGTTGCTTGGTCCATTGCTGATTGTAGCCCGTGACTTCAGAAATCTTAATACCACTCACTTTAATCAAAGTTAAGCCTTTGCTGCAAGGAATTTTCAGTCGTATCGCTGGTTTAGAACAATTAAGCTGTAGAGAACATCAGTCCTGCCAAGTCAACTCATCGTCCTGGTTAGTTAAGGGTCATTCAACAGAAATATCTATGTCTATAGTGTGTCCAAAGTTATGGCTGTTATCTCCCACTGGGGATTTGAGATATTTTTACGCAGAGAAGATTTAAGTGGCAAGGATTACAATTCTTCCCAAACATAGACTGGGTTCACTTTCCAAATCAGCTTTTTCCAAGGGCCAGTTCTCCTCTCCTCTTAAACCGAAGATAGACACAAAGGGCTGGAGTAACTCAGCGGGACAGGCAGGTCGGTCGTGGGGAGAGAGTGCGGAGGGAGAGTGGGAGGGGTAAGAGGGGGAGTGGTGGAAGAGTGGGTAGGGAGGGAGGGGGTAGGGGGAGTGGTGGAAGAGGGACAGAGGGGTAGGGGGAAGGGGGCGGGGGGAGAGAGGGAAGGGGATGGGAGGGGGAGGAGAGGGAGAGGGGTGAGGAGAGGGAGATGGAGAGGGGGAGGAGAGAGGGATGGGGATGGGAGGGGGAGAGAGGGATGGGGATGGGAGGGGGAGGAGAGGGAGAGGGGTGACGAGAGGGAGATGGAGAGGGGAGGAGAGAGGTGTGGGGGAGATGGGGTACCACCATGAGGTTTAAATTCCATTTGGAATATTTTGGAGGACCAAGAAACCAACCAAGAGCCCCCTGCCACGGGTACCATGTAATCCCGCGCTACCTGCTCCATGGTTGGATAGTTGGCGACCTAAACTGTCTCCCCCACCTGACAGGAGGGGGCTGTGGACCCCCAGCAGGACTGAAGACTGAACTCCCCCCCCCAACCCCGCCCCAATCTTTGCACATCCCCAATCCTTTCCACTCATCACTTTAACTTACAAACCTGTACATAAATACCAATTGAGTTCTTCCAATGCTTTCAATTAGTTTAGTGTAGTTAAGTTTAGAGATACAGCGTGGAAATAGACCCTACAGCCCACCAAGTCCACGCTGGCCAGCGATCCCCGCGTGTTAACACAACCCTACACACACTAGGGACAATTTTGCTTTTATACCAAGCCAATTCACCCACAAACCTGCACGTCTTTGGAGTGTGGGAGGAAACCGGAGCACCCGGAGAAAACCCACGCAGGTCACGGGGAGAGCGTACAAACTCCGTACAGACAGCACCCGTAGTCGGAATCGAACCCGGGTCTCTGGCGCTGTGAGGCAGCAACTCTACCGCTGCTCCACCATGTTCTGGCCGATATTAGTCCCTGTATAAAAACAGAGAACACTGTCACTACAGTGAGCATCGACCCGAAACGTCACCCATTCCTTCTCTCCAGAGATGCTGCCTGTCCCGCTGAGTTACTCCAGCTTTTTGTGCCTATCTTCAGTTTAAACCAGCACCTGAAGTTCCTCCCTACACACAACTGTAGGTTGGACCACCATGCCCCTTCCTACACCTCTATCACCCTTTTCCTGGGAAAGGAAAAGATCCTTTGATCGACGATTTTTAATATTTTAACAGGAATTGACAGGACAGATTGAGAAAAACCTTTCCTGACATTAATTGACTGGCAGCCTTCAACCCTTCCAGCCAGAATCCATATTCACGAGCAAAGTGGAAGAGCAGTTATCAAAGACAGGGATCATTGCAATGTGCTTGGAGATGGTCTGTAAACTTGGCTGGGAGTCATAGCATCATAGAGTGATGCTCAGAGCAAAGAGGTCCTTCTGCAGTTGTACAGGGCCCTAGTGAGACCACACCTGGAGTATTGTGTGCAGTTTTGGTCCTCTAATTTGAGGAAGGACATTCTTGCTATTGAGGGAGTGCAGCGTAGGTTTACAAGGTTAATTCCCGGGATGGCGGGACTGTCATATGCTGAGAGAATGGAGCAGCTGGGCTTGTACACTCTGGAGTTTAGAAGGATGAGAGGGCATCTCATTGAAACATGTAAGATTGTTAAGGGTTTGGACACGCTAGAGGCAGGAAACATGTTACCGATGTTGGGGGAGTCCAGAACCAGGGGCCACAGTTTAAGAATAAGGGATAAGCCATTTAGAACGGAGACGAGGAAACAATTTTTCTCACAGAGAGTTGTGAGTCTGTGGAATTCTCTGCCTCAGAGGGCGGTGGAGACAGGTTCTCCGGATGCTTTCAAGAGAGAGCTAGATAGGGCTCTTAAAGATAGCGGAGTCAGGGGATATGTGGGGAGAAGGCAGGAACGGGGTACTGATTGGGGATGATCAGCCATGATCTCATTGAATGGCGGTGCTGGCTCGAAGGGCAAATGGCCTACTCCTGCACCTATTGCCTATTGCTACGGCCTAGAAACAGGCCCTTCAGCCTAACTTGCCCATACTGGCCAACATGTCCCAGCTACACTGGTCCCACTTACCTGAGTTTGGCTCATATCCTTCTCAACATGGTAGTGCTGGACAGTTCTTGCAGCAATCTGTTAGACAGTAGCTATAGCTATAACCATGCATTTTGGGAGTATAATATTATCACTAACATTCAGCCTACCAGATTAAAATCTCAAAGTGTACATAGTTTAAGGCATTTATGTTGTAAACAAACCATGGATATTATATAGCAGAGATCCAATGACTTTACACTTTAGATACAAGGTGCGGAAACAGGCCCCTTGGCCCAACTCGCCCACACCGGCCAACATGTCCCAGCTACATTAGACACACCTGCATTTGGTCCATATCCCTCCAAAACTGACCTATCCATGTACCTGTTTAACTGTTTCTTAAACGTTGGGATAGTCCCAGCCTCAACCACCTCCTCTGGCAGCCTGTTCCATACACCCACCACCCTCTGTGTGAAAAAGTTACCCCTCAGATTCCTATTCAATCTTTTCCCCTTCACTTTGAACCTGTGTCCTCTGGTCCTCGATTCACCTACTCTGGGCAAGAGACTCTGTGCATCTACCCGATCTATTCCTCTCTCTTCGGTTAAAGCAGCACTTGCAGTTCCTTCCAACACCTTGGGGAATCCAAACCGTTTGACGTCACCAATATACACGTACGGTGGGGTTGATCTAAAGAAACGTGCACATTCATGATTGAAGGGCTTGTTTTAGCTGAGAATAATTTGCCCGTAAATCAGAAGTTGTAGATGAGGAAAGATTCATGGCATTTGGTCAATACTAAAGGAGAGAAACGTGTGGCTTGGGCATAGCATGTCAATTAGTTCAACAGCAGGAGGCCAGGGAGCTCAATAGCTTACTTCAGGGTTTGTCAATATACATTAAAACAGGAAGAAGTCAAAATAATTCACTTGTACTGATCGAATGAGTGATCCTGAGTCTGGGAATTAATATCTGAGCCCAACATCCAAGTACATTTTCCCAGCCCCCGTGTAAATGATTCCCCAATATAATTTTCCATTCCACTCTCTGACATTCCTCCATTCTGTCTGATTCTCCTTTATTAATAAGGCTTGAATTTTACATTTTTCACCCAGTTAAAATGCCCCCAGAAAATCCTCAAAGTTGTGACTTTTCTTTCAAAGAATAAGGTACATTTAAATCATTTAAATCATTAGTTAAAGTACACTTAAATAACTAATGTACTTCAATGTCAACAGCGGTAGAGTTGTTGCCTCACAACGCCGGTGACCCAGGTTCAATCCTGACCTCGGGTGCTGTCTGTGTGGAGTTTGCACGTTCTCCCTGTGACCTGTGACCCTAGTATGTACGAAAGTGGGACAACATAGAACTAGTGTGAATGGGTGATTGATGTTCGGACACCGACCCTTCGGCCCACCGTGTCCGTGCCGACCAGCGATCCCCGTACACTAATGCCCCTGTCCCGTTTAGGAAACCTGAACGGAAACCTCTGGAGACTTTGCGCCCCACCCAAGGTTTCCGTGAGGTTCCCGGAGGTTTTTGTCAGTCTCCCTACCTGCTTCCACTACCTGCAACCTCCGGCAACCACCTGCAACCTCCGGGAACCGCACGGAAACCTTGGGTGGGGCGCAAAGTCTCCAGAGGTTTCCGTTCAGGTTTCCTAAGTGGGACAGGGGCATAACTCTCCTTCCCCTCACCTCTCACTAACTCTCTAATCTTAGGGGTGGCACGGTGGCGCAGCGGTAGAGTTGCTGCCTTACAGCGCCAGAGTCCCGGGTTCGATCCTGACTACGAGTGCTGTCTGTACGGGGTTTGTATGTTCTCCCCGTGACTGAGTGGGGTTTTTTCTAGGTGCTCCGGTTTCCTCATATATATATGTATTGAGTATAGAAGCTGGGATGTAATGTTAAAATTGTACAAGGCATTGGTGAGACCAAATCTGGAGTATGGTGTACAATTTTGGTCGCCCAATTATAGGAAGGATGTCAACAAAATAGAGAGAGTACAGAGGAGATTTACTAGAATGTTGCCTGGGTTTCAACAACTAAGTTACAGAGAAAGGTTGAATAAGTTAGGTCTTTATTCTCTGGAGCGTAGAAGGTTAAGGGGGGACTTGATAGAGGTCTTTAAAATGATGAGAGGGATAGACAGAGTTGATGTGGATCAGCTTTTCCCTTTGAGAATAGGGAAGATTCAAACAAGAGGACATGACTTCAGAATTAAGGGACAGAATTTAGGGGTAACATGAGGGGGAACTTCTTTACTCAGAGAGTGGTAGCGGTGTGGAATGAGCTTCCAGTGGAAGTGGTGGCGGCAGGTTCGTTGGTATCATTTAAAAATAAATTGGATAGGCATATGGATGAGAAGGGAATGGAGGGTTATGGTATGAGTGCAGGCAGGTGGGACTAAGGGAAAAAAGTTGTTCGGCACGGACTTGTAGGGCCGAGATGGCCTGTTTCCGTGCTGTAATTGTTATATATGTAATATACTGAATTAGCCTACAGTTAACCTTGGGTGGGGGCGCAAAGTCTCCGGTTTCCTAAGTGGGACAGGGGTATAACACTAGCCTACACACACCAGGGACAATTTACAATTTTACCAAGCCAAATAATGTACAAACCCTGTGTGTCTTTGGAATGTGAGGAGCTCCTGGAGAAAACCCACGCGGTCACGGGGAGAACGTACAAGTTCCATACAGCCGCCACCCGTAGTCGGGATCGAACCCGCGTCTCTGGTGCCGTAATGCAGCATATCTACTGCTTTGCCCCAATGTCATTGTCCCTGTGTCATTTGAGGCAGATTAATATACAGACAAAGGAGAGACAGGAAAGTCATTTGCAACTATTTAAAAGGAAATTAAGATTCTGTTAAAGGAATAATGAAGGTAAATCTTGAACGAGTCTGTGAACCTAATTCAATTTTGCTATGCTTGTTACCCTTATTACTGGATTCTAATTTTCTTTGCCAAATATTAATAAAGTAAGAAAGCATCTCCCTGAACTGGAAACAAATAACAAGTAATTATTTAACCGTGCCTCTCATCATGTCAGGAATGGTTAAATATTTTGGGATTACAAATGAGTTTCAGATCTAGTCTGGCAATTTGCAAAACCCTAACTCAATGAGAATGCCTAAGGTGAGCAAAGAACTCCCAACGCTGTCGGATTTGAAACATAGAAACGGAAAAATAGGTGCA
This sequence comes from Amblyraja radiata, assembly GCF_010909765.2. Taxonomy (NCBI): domain Eukaryota; kingdom Metazoa; phylum Chordata; class Chondrichthyes; order Rajiformes; family Rajidae; genus Amblyraja; species Amblyraja radiata. Next base: position 2,099,779 of record NC_045990.1, read on the forward strand.
GGAGGAGGCCATTCGGCCCCTCGAGCCAGCACTGGGATGTCAGGACTGTCTTATGAAGAAAGACTGGATAGACTTGGTTTATACTCTCTAGAATTTAGGAGATTGAGAGGGGATCTTATAGAAACTTACAAAA
>NC_045990.1:2104911-2149911 GCF_010909765.2 Amblyraja radiata
TACTCCTGCACCTATTGTCTATGTTTCTATGATACAGCGTGGAAACAGGCCCTTGGGTTAAATCGTCTCCGCGCTGGATCTCATTGAGGGAACAGCGAGGAAGGACTTTGTCATTCGAGCTTCATTACCCGTCTGAGACACACCCCAAGCGCACGCATAGACAACTGACAACTTCTTCCCAAACATTTTCTTTAATTAAAAACAAGCAGGTTATGAAGGAACAGACAGTGTTGGCAAACTGTCTCTTATTTTGAGGGTCCTGGGAAACAAATCTTTGAAGCAAAACATTTTAATTACGGGAAAAAAACCCAGAGGAACTTTATAATGAGGATCTGTACATTAGAAACATAATAGCTGAGTGTTTTACTGTATAACCTGTGGAGTTAAATAACACGAGCAAGTGTTCACTTTAAGCCATAAAACTCTAATTCACTTCTTGCTTGAGCTGGAGCTGATTAAATGTGCTATGGAGTCGTAGTCACTCAGAGTGGCAACAGGCCCTTCGGCCCAACTTGCCCATGCCGACCAACATTCCCCAAAATTGAATTGGATCATTTTCGGGACTGTCATATGTTGATAGATTGGAGATTGGCTGGGCTTGTACACTCTGGAATTTAGAAGGATCTTATTGAAGCATAGAAGATTATTAAGGGTTTGGACACACTAGAGGCAGGAAACATGCTCCCGATGTTGGGGGAGCCCAGAACTAGGGGCCACAGTTTAAGAATAAGGGGTAGGCCATTTAGAACGGAGATGAGGAAAAACTTTTTCACTCAGAGAGTTGTGAGTCTGTGGAAATCTCTGCCTCAGAGGGAAGGTAGAGAAAAATGCTGGAGAAACTCAGCGGGTGCAGCAGCATCTATGGAGCGAAGGAAATAGGCAACGTTTCGGGCCGAATCCCTTCTTCAAACTCCTCAAGATCTGCCTTAGGCAGGTTGGAGGCAGGTTCTCTGGATGCTTTCAAGAGAGAGTTAGATAGAGCTCTTAGGGATAGAGGAGTCAGGGGATATGGGGAGAAGGCAGGAACGGGGTACTGATTGGGGATGATCAGCCATGATCTTTGCACATCCGCAATCCTTTCCACTTGTCACTTTAATTTAATGTTTCATGTGTCTTGTGTTTTTATGACTGTTGACAGATCAACTTCCCTCCTGGGATAAATAGAGTTCTATCGTATAGTATCGTGCTGAAGGCATGGCCAGGGATGGAGGTGGAGGCAGGTACAGCAACGGTGTTAACTAGGCTTTTGGATAGGCACATGGAAGTGGAAGGAATAGAGAAATATGGATCATGTTCAGGCAGATGCGATCAGTGTAACTTGGCCTCATGTTCGACACAAACATTGTCCTGTGCTGTTTTGTGTTCTATGTAGCACAGCACAGCTACAGCCCACAATGTGTTTAAGAAGGAACTGCAGATGCTGGAAAATCGAAGGTACACAAAAATGCTGGAGAAACTCAGCGGGTGCAGCAGCATCTATGGAGCGAAGGAAATAGGCAACGTTTCGGGCCGAAACCCGGAAGGGTTTCGGCCCGAAACGTTGCCTATTTCCTTCAAGGTTTCGGCCCGAAACGTTGCCTATTGCCTAGTGAAGGAAATAGGCAACGTTTCTGGCCGAAACCCTTCAGTCTGAATGGCTACGACTCTATAACACATTTAATCAGCTCCAGCTCTCTTCATCAGTGCCACATGTCTGCATTGAATTCAGCCATAGATACTGCTGCAACCGCTGAGTTTCTACAGCATATTTGTGCACCTACAGCCCACAATGTCTTTGCCGAGCATGATGCCAATTTAAACTAATCTCTTCCTGCACGTAATCCATATCCCTCCATGCACTTTCTTGTACCAATCGAAAAGCTTCTTAAACGCCACTTAAACGGAACAACCGTACCTGCCTCCACCACCACCCCAAGCAGCACGTTCCAGACACCCACCCCAGCCTTCCAGTCCCCAGCACTCTCTGTGTAAAAACACATGCCCCGCACAGCTCCTTTAAACATTCCCCTTCTCACCTTACAGCGATGCCCTCTAGTCTTTGACATTAGAAGGGAAAGTAGACTATTGAATGGAGCAGCATCGAGGGACGAATTACACAGTCCTGTTCCTAGTTTTACGATTTTATCGTATTTGGACTGGACTCGCTGAGAAAATAAAAGAAGCTTTTAAGCACAGTTTACATTTTTGTCTGCCTTCGATTTTTCCAGCATCTGCAGTTCTTACTTTAAGCACAGTAACAAATTGATTTTAACAATTAATTTGAAACCAGCGACAAATTAAACTGATCAACCTTTATGCCAAATTGTAAACTGTAATCGCTTTAATTCTATGGGATGTCTTAGTAAGGAAAAAAATGTTTCTGTTTGTGTAAGAACGGGCTAATTTCATCAAACCATTTCATATCAGACTTGCACACCTCCAGATGATTTTATTGTATAATTGCGCAGTTAAATTAACACCAGATCTCAAACTGGAAATTAAAATAAAACTGCAATTGCTTGCAATCTGAATTAAAACTGCTGGGTGCAGGAAAAATGCAGCACGTCAGGCAGATTCCACATAGAGGTAAGTGGGGTAGACCAAACTCAAAATATGTCATTCTAAATTTGTTTTTAGTTTAGAGATACAGCATGGAATCAGGCCCTTCACCCATCGAGTCCATGCCGACCAGCGATCATTTTCTCATCCACTCCCTACACACTAGGGGAGGATTTGCAGAGGGTGAATTGGCCTGCAAACCCGCACATCTTTCGGATGAGTCAAGTCAAGTCAAGTCACGTTTATTTATATAGCACATTTAAAAAGCAACTCGTTGGCCAAAATGCTTTACATTTGTAATAAGAATAGTATAAACAAACAACACCGGATGTGGGTGCAAACCGGAGCGCTCAGAAGAAACCCAACTGGGAAAACGTGCAAACTCCACACAGATAGCACCCGAGGTCAGGATCGAACCAGAGTTGCTGTGAGGCAGCAGCTCTACCAGCTGCAGCACTGTGCCGCCCATGTCATAGAGTGACACAGCGTGGAAACAGGCCCCATCGGCCCAAACCACCCACACCGACCAACATGTCCCATCTACACTAGTCCCATCTGCCTGCATTTGGCCCATATCCCCCTTAACCTGTCCTATCTATGTACCTGCCTAGAACTGTTTCTTACACATTGGGATAGTCCCTGCCTCAACTACCTCCTCTGGCAGCTTGTTCCATACACCCCCCACCGTTTGTGGTCCTTGCTTCCCCTACTCTGGCCAAGAGACTCTGTGCGTTCACCCGATCTATTCCTCTCATGATTTTGAATCCCTCTATAAGATCACCCCTTAGGAATGAGCGACGTTTCAGGTCGAGACCCTTCTTCAGCCTGAAAGCCAGAGGAGAGGGAGACCAGAGATATGGAAGAGCCTTTTCTTGTGTCGTATGAATCTAAAAGCTGGAGTAACTCAGCGGGACGGGCAGCATCTCTGGAAAGTGAAAACATTTTTCACACAGAGAGTGGCGAATCTGTGGAATTCTCTGCCACAGAAGGTAGTTGAGGCCACAGTTCATTGGATATATTTAAGAGGGAGTTAGATGTGGCCCTTGTGGCTAAAGGGATCAGGGGGTATGGAGAGAAGGCAGGTACAGGATACTGAGTTGGATGATCAGCCATGGTAAATTGGATTAGTAAGTATGCAGATGATACTAAGATAGGTGGGGTTGTGGATAATGAAGTAGCTTTTCAAAGTCTACAGAGAGATTTATGCCAGTTGGAAGAGTGGACTGAAAGATGGCAGATGGAGTTTAATGCTGATAAGTGTGAGGTGCTACATCTTGGCAGGACAAATCAAAATAGGACGTACATGGTAAATGGTAGGGAATTGAAGAATGCAGGTGAACAGAGGGATCTGGGAATAACTGTGCACAGTTCCCTGAAAGTGGAATCTCATGTAGATAGGGTGGTAAAGAAAGCTTTTGGTGTGCTGGCCTTTATAAATCAGAGCAGTGAGTATAGAAGTTGGGATGTAATGTTAAAATTGTACAAGGCATTGGTGAGGCCAATTCTGGAGTATGGGGTACAATTTTGGTCGCCTAATTATAGGAAGGATGTCAACAAAATAGAGAGAGTACAGAGGAGATTTACTAGAATGTTGCCTGGGTTTCAGCAACTAAGTTACAGAGAAAGGTTGAACAAGTTAGGGCTTTATTCTTTGGAGCGCAGAAGGTTAAGGGGGGACTTGATAGAGGTTTTTAAAATGATGAGAGGGATAGACAGAGTTGACGTGGATAAGCTTTTCCCACTGAGAGTAGGGAAGATTCAAACAAGGGGACATGACGAGAATTAAGGGACAGAAGTTTAGGGGTAACATGAGGGGGAACTTCTTTACTCAGAGAGTGGTGGCTGTGTGGAATGATGGTGGAGGCAGGTTCGTTTTTATCATTTAAAAATAAATTGGATAGTTATATGGACGGGAAAGGAATGGAGGGTTATGGTCTGAGCGCAGGTATATGGGACTAGGGGAGAATACGTGTTCGGCACGGACTGGTAGGGTCGAGATGGCCTGTTTCCGTGCTGTAATTGTTATATGGTTATATGGTTATATGATCACATTGAATGGTGGTGCAGGCTCGAAGGGCCGAATGGCCTACTCCTGCACCTATTGTCTATGTTTCTATGTTCCTAAAGAAGGAATGGGTGACGTTTCGGGTCGAGGCCCCTCTTCAGATTGTCTTCTCACCCTGTGTGCAGATGCTGCCTGACCTGCTGAGTGCATCGAATGTTTTCTGCTTTAAGGTGTCCGTCAGCCACCACATTACCTTATTGGTGAAGGAGCAGGCTTGGCCTCATCAACTGGCCATCTATGCACTGTGGGACTGATGTCAATGTGTGGGCAACACCCACCAATGTTTTTATTACCAAATAGGTCTGAAGTACCTCTCATCATTTTTTTCCCAGAACATTTCCATGGCAACTGACATTGAACAATGATCTTTAAATAAATTATTCATTCTTTCCCGTTAAATTGCCTTTTATGTAAAATGTCACAATTCAATACAAAGGAACAATGGCAAACAAGCGATTTTTTTTTTCACACAGTCTAAATCTCGCTCTGTTGCATACAGTCTACGGACTGGGAGATAAGGCGATGCCAGGCTCTGTGTCTCAGGCTATTAGCAATGACAGTGTTGATGCTGGGCCCGCACTACATTCGGACATTGTTGTCCTGTTTACACCAAGCCGTCTTCAAGTGCCAAGAATCCACCCCCCCTTCAACAAATTAGTTCAGTGCAGTTTAGTCCAGTTGAGAAATACAGCGCTGAAACAGGCCCGTCGACCCACCGACCAGCGATCCCCGCACAATAACACTATCCTACACACACATTAATAATAATAATAATAATGGATGGGATTTATATAGCGCCTTTCTAATACTCAAGGCGCTTTACATCGCATTATTCATTCACTCCTCAGTCACACTCGGTGGTGGTAAGCTACTTCTGTAGCCACAGCTGCCCTGGGGCAGACTGACGGAAGCGTGGCTGCCAATCTGCGCCTACGGCCCCTCCGACCACCACCAATCACTCACACACATTCACACACAGGCAAAGGTGGGTGAAGTGTCTTGCCCAAGGACACAACGACAGTATGCACTCCAAGCGGGATTCGAACCGGCCACCTTCCGGTCGCCAGCCGAACACTTAGCCCATTGTGCCATCTGTCGTCCCAAGGGACGATCAACAGACCTGTGCGCCTTTGGAGTGCGGGAGGAAACCGGAGCGCCCGGAGAAAACCCACGCAGGTCCTGTGACTCACCCTTGTTCGATTGGTATCTCCTTTTCGAATAAAACTACGACACAAAGTGCTGGAGTAACTCAGCGGGTCAGGCAGCATCTGTGGAGAACATGGATAGGTGACGTTTCACAGAGTGCTGGAGTAACTCAGCGGGTCAGGCAGCATCTGTGGAGAACATGGATAGGTGACGTTTCACAGAGTGCTGGAGTAACTCAGCGGGTGCAGCAGCATCTATGGAGCTAAGGAAATAGGCAACGTTTCGGGCCAAAACCCGTAAGGGTTTCGGCCCGAAACGTTGCCTATTTCCAGAAGGATTTCGGCCCGAAACGTTGCCTATTTCCTTAGCTCCATAGATGCTGCTGCACCATAACTCAGCGGGTCAGGCAGCATCTGTGGGGAACATGGATAGGTGACGTTTCACAGAGTGCTGGAGTAACTCAGCGGGTCAGGCAGCATCTGTGGGGAACATGGATAGGTGACGTTTCACAGAGTGCTGGAGTAACTCAGCGGGTCAGGCAGCATCTGTGGAGAACATGGATAGGTGACGTTTCACAGAGTGCTGGAGTAACTCTACGGGTCAGGCAGCATCTGTGGAGAACACAATGACCCTTGGACTATCTTTGATCGGACTTTAGTGGCTTTACCTTGCAATAAACGTTATTCCCTTATCATGTTAATGAACACTATGAATGGCTCGATTGTAATCATGTATTGTCTTTCCGCTGACTGGTTAGCATGCAACAAAAGCTTTTCACTGTACCTCGGTACACGTGACAATAAACTAAATCTCGCAAGGCAATTTGGGACTTTTTGCTCTGTTAATGCATGCTGTCTTCGACTTTAAGAGTACTGCCTCTGGGGAATAGTGTTGACAACTTAGAAGCTCATTTTGTGGTGTCACTCACTACTCTCCATGTTATTTTTAAGAAGCGTTTAGGAAGCTAATGCACAATTTTCACTTCAGCTGTTTTATAACTTACCATCTCCCTTTCTAAAAGCCATCGCGAAAGAATGGCCCATTCTGCAAAATGTCCCCATTTCTTTAAGATGCTATTTGCAAAGCTCCACGTAGACACGGCTACAGACAGCCACTGTCGTAATGGAAGTTGAAAGGCAATTTTGAACTTCTGTCAAACATAACTGCTTGGCTTTATGCTGTGTTATCCATGCCTCAGTGAGATAGACATTCAGCGACTCTGCCTTTCTGACCATTGTGCCCTTGTAATCCGTGACGGCCAAAGAGAAGCAGGTTTGTTGTGCTAACTTCCCTGAGAGGTCTGATGTCAGGTCATTGGCAACGAGAAATACTGAGTGGAGACGAAAAGAGCTTTAGTTTAGTTTATGAAGGAACTGCAGATGCTGGTTTACCCCGAAGATAGACACAAAATACTGGAGTAACTCAGCGGGACAGGCAGCGTCTCTGGAGAGAAGGAATGGGTGACGTTTCGGGTCGAGACCTTTCTTCAGACTGATAGTCAGTCTCCCTCTCCCTCTCCCCAGACTCTCATTCTTAAAACGTCACCCATTCCTTTTCTCCAGAGATGTTGCCTGACCCGTTTAGTTTAGTTTAGTTTGGTTTATTAATATAATGTGTGCCGATATTTTAGTTTGGAGACACAGCGCGGAAACACTAACATTATCCTACACACACTAGGAATAATTTACATTTCATACCGGCAATTAACTTGCAAACCTGCACGTCTTTGGAGTGTGGGAGGAAACCGAAGATCTCGGAGAAAACCCACGCAGGTCACGGGGAGAACGTGCAAACTCCGTACAGACAGCGCTCGGAGTCAGGATCAGACATGGATCTCTGGCGCTGTAAGGCAGCAACTCTACCGCTGCGCCAACGTGCTAGGAATAGTCCTGACAAACGTTTGTTTGCGAGCTATCAAGTCGAGAAAAAGGCTATACATGTATAGAAACATAGAAACATAGAAATTAGGTGCAGGAGTAGGCCATTCGGCCCTTCGAGCCTGCACCGCCATTCAATATGATCATGGCTGATCATCCAACTCAGTATCCCGTACCTGCCTTCTCTCCATACCCTCTGATCCCCTTAGCCACAAGGGCCACATCTAACTCCCTCTTAAATATAGCCAATGAACTGGCCTCGACTACCCTCTGTGGCAGAGAGTTCCAGAGATTCACCACTCTCTGTGTGAAAAAAGTTCTTCTCATCTCGGTTTTAAAGGATTTCGCCCTTATCCTTAAGCTGTGACCCCTTGTCCTGGACTTCCCCAACATCGGGAGCAATCTTCCTGCATCTAGCCTGTCCAACCCCTTAAGAATTTTGTAAGTTTCTATTAGATCCCCTCTCAATCTTCTAAATTCTAGAGAGTATAAACCAAGTCTATCCAGTCTTTCTTCATAAGACAGTCCTGACATCCCAGGAATCAGTCTGGTGAACCTTCTCTGCACTCCCTCTATGGCAATAATGTCCTTCCTCAGATTTGGATGCAACCAAGCCATCCACACCGCAGAAATAAAGGATAAATGGTATGATATTTAGTGCAAAGAATAAATGATTAGTTTAGCACCAGCACCAGACACCAGGGTTCGACCCTGACTGCGGGTGCTGTCTGTGTGGAGTTGGTCCGCTCTCCCTGTGACCTGCGTGGGTTTTCTCCGGGTGCTCTGGTTTCCTCCCACACTCCAAAGCCGTTCAGGTTTCCAGGGCAAATGGCCTCTGTAAATTGTCCTTAGGGGGGTAGAATAGAACCCAATAGTGTATGGGTGATTGTTGGTCGGCACGGAGTCGATGGGCTGAAGGGCCTGTTTTCACACTGTATCTTTAAACTAAACAAGAGAAGTTTTTGTCAATACAATTCGAGGATGCAATTAAATATGTTGCAGGAACAGATGTATTCATGACTTTCCAAAGGAAATTGGATTAAAACTTAGAAAAACAAAGAGACTGCATGGGTAAAGAAATACAGTGGTGTTCTTGGAGTCAAAAGAAAAGAAAATAGACTGATTGCAAAACTGGTTGGCAATCGGTTCCCAGTTAATTCCACTGTTCATGTGGCATAGTAGTTACATTATTGTTTCGTTGTTAGTTTAGTTTAGTTTAGAGATATAGTGCGGAAACAGGCCCTTCAGCCCACCAGCAATCACCCCATATACTAACACTATCCTACACACACTAGGGACATTTTTACATGTATTTATAGCAAGCCAATTAACCTACAAACCTGCACGTCTTTGGAGTGTGGAAGGAAACCGGAGATCCCGGAGAGAACCCACGTGGGTCACAGGGAGAACGTGCAAACTCCGTACAGGCAGCACCCGAGGTCAGGATCGAACCCGGGACTCTGGCGCTGTGGAGAAGATGTTTCCTCTAGTGGGAGAGTTTAGGACTAGAGGGCACAGCCTCAGAATTAAAGGACGTTCTTTTCAGAAAGAGATTTGAGGAGAAATCTCTTTAGTCAGGGGGTGGTGAATCTGTGGAATTCATTGCCACAGACGGCTGTGGAGGCCAAGTCTGTGGATATTTTGAAGGCAGAGATAGACAGGTTCTTGATTAGTACGGGTGTCAGAGGTTATGGGGAGAAGGCAGGAGAATGGGGTTAGGAGGGAGAGATAGATCAGCCATGATTGAATGGCGGAGTAGACTTGATGGGCCGAATGGCCTAATTCTAATCCCATTCCTTATGACATTATGAGGGTCAGCTGCAAGCTTTGAACTCAGAGACTGTTACCTAAGGCTTTTTGTTGTTGACTTCTATTCCGCCATTCAATCATTTTTGCCTTCATCATTTTCTGTGTCTCCCTGATGGCGTTACCCTCTCTTCCCAGTTTTGATTCATGGCCGTCTTAATGGACAACATTCATCACCACTTCTGCAAAAAGAAAATGTGTGTTGTATTATTGTCAAAAACAACTCGCCCTAAACAAGGGTATCATGCAGGACTATAGCAGAGAGAGAGAGCAGCTTGGTTAAGTTGTTCAGATCCAAGGTTGTAATTGATTTAAATGTTATACGTCTTTATTCCATGCGGAGTTAGCTCACACATAAATTCATGGCTTTGCCTGTCATCTTGAGAAATACTTAGCACCTTAAACGTTGCACACAGGTCTTTCCAGGAATTGTTTCCCCCTTTCCCCTCCGCAATGTTTATGCATGAATATCTTTACAAACAATGTGCAGAATCTAGCATTTCAAAGACAGAGAAAGTGCAGATGTACAAAAAAGTGCAAGGGAAGATTGGTAGGTGGGAAGAGTACCGTTGAAGAGTTGGTTAACAGTCAATAGACAAAGTCCAATTTCCTCAGAGGGTTGAGGGGGGTACCTTAGCTTATGGAAGGGCCGTTCAGAAGCCTGGTAACAGAGGGGAAGATGCAGTTCTTGAATCTGGTGGTGCGCACCTTCAGGCTTCAGTATCTTCTGTCCTACGGTGAGGGGAGAAGGAATGATCAGAGTGTGAGTGGGCCATGGTTATGTTGGCTGCTTTCCTGAGGCAGCGTGGAGTGTATATGTAGTTGTGGGGGTGGGGAGGGGGGAGGCTGATTTGTGTGATGTTCTGGGTAACATTCACAACTCTCCAAAAGTCAAGATCAAACCTGGATCTCTGGCAGTGTGCAAAGGGCCTGTCCCACTAGGGCGTCATTTGCGTGTCACGCAGGTGGGGCGCGAGGATTTCGAGAATCCCAAAATCCTGGGGCGCCGCGCGCTACCACGCGTCACTGCCTACGCCACCACGCCTCGCCACGTGCGGGTAATGCACGCCATTCGCGCGTCGTGCGTCGTGAGGCGTAAATGATGTCGCGTAAATGACGCGCTAATAGCTCTCGTGAGGCAGGCCCTTAAGGCAGCAATACTACCTCTGCACCACTTCTTCTTATCGAGTCCACAAGTTGAAGTTCAAGTTCAAGAGAGTTTATTGTCATGTGTCCCTGTATAGGACAATGAAATTCTTGCTTTGCTTCAGCACACAGAACATAGTAGGCATTTACTACAGAACAGATCAGTGTGTCCATATACCATAATATCAATATATACACACATGAATATATAAACTGATAAAAAATGCAAATAATGGGTTATTAATAATCAGAGTTTTGTCCGAGCCAGGTTTAATAGCCTGATGGCTGAGGGGAAGTAGCTATTCCTGAACCTGGTCGTTGCAGTCTTCAGGCTCCTGTACCTTCTACCTGAAGGTAGCAGGGAGATGAGTGTGTGGCCAGGATGGTGTGGGTCTTTGATGATACTGCCAGCCTTTTTGAGGCAGCGACTGCGATAAATCCCCTCGATGGAAGGAAGGTCAGAGCCGATGATGGACTGGGCAGTGTTTACTACTTTTTGTAGTCCTTTCCTCTCCAGGGCGCTCAAGTTGCGTACACAAGATTCAAAGTCGTTCAGCCAGAGCTGATCACACTCTCGGCATCTGCACACAATGGTGTCTGTCTTGTTGCTCCTTGTGCGTGGTGGTAGAAAGATTGGTGGAAACAGGGCCGCGGCGTGACCCCTCGTTCCTTGACCTTTCAGTGCACCACTGTACCACCCTAACGACAATGTACTATATGTAACAGAGTGGTAACATGAGTTTTCCAAATTGCATTTCATATCTTTCCATTAGTAAAGTGGAAATTATTTTTCTCTCAAATGTATGAGCCTAAAATATTTCAATTCATTATACAAGGCCTCTTCATTTCAGCTTGTTCCAGCTCTAATTAGTTTCAATTCAATCAAAATTGCTACTTTTATGCTCACAAATGAATTACTCAGAGGTTGGTTACAATGCCAATTCTCAACCTCCTCATCCAATTGAGATATTTGTTTTGTTTCTTAGCAATCATTACCAGCTGAACATCCTTTACCATTCCCTGTACAAGAGGTCCTATTGTTTCCACCCAATGCCTAAACTCTTCAAGTCAAGTTAGTTAGTTCAGTTTAGTTTATTGTCACGTGTACCGAGGTACAGTGAAAAGTTTTTGCTATGTGCTACCCAGTCATTCAATACATGGTTACTCTCGAGACATCCACCATGCACAGATACATGATGAAAAGAATAACGTCAATAATGTTTAGTGCAAGGTAAAGCCAGCAAAGTCCAATCAAAGATAGTCCGAAAATCTCCAATGAGGTAAATGGCACAGTAGCTTAAAACTGCTTGTAGACAAAAGTGCTGGAGAAACTCAGCGGGTGCAGCAGCATCTATGGAGCAAAGGAAATAGGCGACGTTTCGGGCCGAAACCCTTCTTCAGACTGAAACCCTTCTTCAGCTTAAAAGTACTCTCTAGTTGTTGGTAGGATGGTTCAGTTGCCAATCGAGCCAATCACAGTGTACAGATACATGATAAGGGAATAACGTTTAGTGCAAGGTAAAGCCAGCAAAGTCCGATCAAGGATAGTCCGAGGGTCACCAATGAGGTAGATAGTAGTTCAGGACTGCTCTCTGGTTGTGGTAGGATGGTTCAGTTGCCTGATAACAGCTGGGAAGAAACTGTCCCTGAATCTTGAGGTTTAAGAATGAACTGCAGACGCTGGAAGGTAGACAAAAATGCTGGAGAAACTCAGCGGGTGAGGCAGCATCTATGGAGCGAAGGAAATAGGCGACGTTTCGGGTCATGAAGAAGGGTCTCGACCTAAAACGCCTATTTCCTTCGCTCCATAGATGCTGCCTCACCCGCTGAGTTTCTCCAGCATTTTCATCTACCCTGAATCTTGAGGTGGGTCGTTTTCAAACTTCACAGGATTCGCAGGATTAGGGTTGTGCAGGTCAGTTGAAGAACCAGATATTTGTAGGATAGTGGTCTAGAGATACAGCACGGAAATAGGCCCTTTGGCCCACCGAGTCCGCAACGACCAGCGATCCCCGCACATTAACACTACCCTACACACACTAGGGACAATTTTACATTCACACCAAGCCAATTAATCTACAAACCTGTACTTCTTTGGAGTGTGGGAGGAAACCGAGAATCTCGGGGAAAACCCACGCAGGTCACGGGGAGAACGTGCAAACTCCGCACCCGTAGTCGGGATCGAACCCGGGTCTCTGGCGCTGTGAGGCAGCAACCCTACTGCTGCGCCACCGTGCTGCCCACAGGCATAGACTTGATGGGCTGAAGGGCCTGATTCTGTGCCTCAGGTCTCGCTGGTTTTTTAGAGGGGATAAAACATTGTTTGTAACTGTAGGATGAGCAATGGTTTACAGCTTCGTGCCTGGGGCCTTGCCACTGGCCTGAGCTGAAACTGTAGACTGATAGATAATGGATGACATGCATTGTCCTCTACTGTCGAAGGCACTGAGTTTTCTTGTAATTGTAATTAAATAATTAGCCGATTATGTAAAAACATACAAGAAATTTGATTTGCCATACAGCAACAAGACATATATCTACATAAAAATTAACATAATCATCCACCACAGCAACTTCACCACATTCCCCACTGTGATGGGAGGCAATAACGTATTATCTTCTTCCCTCCTTTTCTCCCGCGATCGGGGCAGTCGAACCATCCGCAGTCGAAGTGATCAAAGCTCCCGCGGCTGGCAATCAATCGATCTCCCGCGATCGGGGCGATCGAAGCTCCTGCGGTTGGAGCTCCCGGAGTCGGTCCCCAGCAGAGGGACCGCGAGCTCCACCATGTTAAGTCCGCAGGCTCCCGCGGGTGGAGCTCCCGGAGTCGGTCCCCGGCAGAGGGACCGCGAGCTCCACCTTGTTAAGTCCGCAGGCTCCTGCGGTTGGAGCTCCCGGAGTCGGTCCCCAGCAGAGGGACCGCGAGCTCCACCATGTTAAGTCCGCAGGCTCCCGCGGGTGGAGCTCCCGGAGTCGGTCCCCGGCAGAGGGACCGCCCGCTCCACTCGCTAGAATTTAGAAGATTGAGGGGGGATCTTATAGAAACTTACAAAATTCTTAAGGGGTTGGACAGGCTAGATGCAGGAAGATTGTTCCCGATGTTGGGGAAGTCCAGAACAAGGGGTCACAGTTTAAGGATAAAGGGGAAATCTTTTAGGACCGAGATGAGAAAAACATTTTTCACACAGAGAGTGGTGAATCTGTGGAATTCTCTGCCACAGAAGGTAGTTGAGGCCACAGTTCATTGGCTATATTTAAGAGGGAGTTAGATGTGGCCCTTGTGGCTAAAGGGATCAGGGGGTATGGAGAGAAGGCAGGTACAGGATACTGAGTTGGATGATCAGCCATGATCATATTGAATGGCGGTGCAGGCTCGAAGGGCCGAATTGCCTACTCCTGCACCTATTTTCTATGTTTCTACGATGTTAGGCTGTAGCCATGATTGAATGGTGGAGTAGACTTGATGGGCCGAATGGCCCAATTCTGCTCCTATCACTTATGAACTTATGAACTATGAGTTCATGAAGTCCGCACAACCTCCCCCTAGAGCGCCCTATATCCCTGACATGAAGGCCACGGTACCAAGAGCCATCGTGACCAACTATCTACCTGTGGTACCACCTTCAGGGAACTGTGTACCTTTATGAGAAGGCATTAAATTCTTACTTGCAGCAGCTCAACAGATATGTAAACATAGTACCCTATAAAACCCAGCGACTCCTGTAGATCCCTTTGATGGTGGGGAGGTCAGTACCAGTTAATTCCTGGAACTATTTACCTGCACTCCAAAATAACTTTGTTTTGGCTTGAGAGAGGAATCGAGAGAGGCCCTCCTCGCCTGTTATACCCGGCTACACCTCAAATTCTTCCAATGATCTGTGTCATCGAACTGGAAAGATAGAAATGATCACATAACCTCCTTGAAAATCAACGCCATTCATAACTCAGGCTGTACTCGGAGATGTGTGACAGTTTGCAACATTCCAGGAGTTTGAGACTGCGACAGGTGAGTTTGATATAGGCTTAGGTTTCAGGGGGGGCATGGTGGTGGTGCAGCGGTAGAGTTGCTGCCTTACAGTGCCAGAGACCCGGGTTCGATCCTGACTATAATAATAATAATAATACATTTTATTTAATGGGCGCCTTTCAGACATCTCAAGGACACCTTACATAGTAATCGGAATAAAAACATATAATCGGAATATAACAAGTAATAAAGACATCACAGAGACACAAATTTAAAACAGAATTCAATCCAAAAACAGAAAATCAAAAACACAGTGTGAAGACTATGGGTGCAGTCTGCAGGGCTGCCAACATTGGGTGAGAGTTGGGAGTGAGAAATCTGGACCCACACAACGACAATGTCTACGACAAGCTTCCACCAAGTCGGCGCCAAGATATATCGAACGACAACACAATTCCTCCCGGATTGGGACATCCACCTACAACAACCTACGACAACCTACGATCACACAGGCAACAACCTACAACAACCAAAGTCAACGCACGTGCACCCACAACAAGATTCAAGATTCAAGTGAGTTTATTGTCATGTGTCCCTGATAGGACAATGAAATTCTTGCTTTGCTTCAGCACAACAGAACATAGTAGGCATTTACTACAAAACAGATCAGTGTGTCCATATACCATTATATAAATATATACACACATGAATAAATAAACTGATAAAGTGCAAATAACAGATAATGGGCTATTAATGTTCAGAGTTTTGTCCGAGCCAGGTTTAATAGCCTGATGGCCGTGGGGAAGTAGCTATTCCTGAACCTGGTCGTTGCAGTCTTCAGGTCAAGATCTTCCTCAAAGACAAGATAGGACAAGTTACGACCCTGTTGGCAACAACTGAAGACATCATCAATCCAATTCAATCGGGTAGAATTGCGAGAGTCGGCAGCGCTGAGTCTGCACAGAGTTTGCACGTTCTCCCCGTGACCTGCGTGGGTTTTCTCCGGGTGCTCCGGTTTCCTCCCACACTCCAAATAAGTGCTGGTTTGTAGGTTAAGTGGCTTGGTATGAATGTAAATTGTCCCTCGTGTGTGTGTGTAGGATAGTGTTAGTGTGCGGGGATCGCAGGTCGGCGCGGACTCAGTGGGCCGAAGGGCCTGTTTCCGCGCTGTATCTCTAAACTAAACTACACTCAAAACCAAAGCAACCATCTATGGAGCTAATCAGAGCACTGGCAAAACACTGCAAATATTTGGTGGTTTAAAAAAAGGTGTATTTATGATATTTCACACACAGCGCCAACTGAGATGATCGTTAATCCAGCGCTCCATTCATACTTTCTCCTACGTTAAGAGTGATCTGCATGGAAAACTGACCCAAGCAGCTCTGGTGAGATTATGTGGACTTTCTGTTCTGGAGAGAGCTGGGAGGAGATTAGAGTTTTGTTCCTCACTTGTCGAATGGAATTAAATTCCTGCATTACGGATTAGTTTGCGATTTAGTTTGGAGATCTTCCTCAAAGACAATGGACAGCTACTCCCCGTCGAAATATCCATTGTCAGAGTCCCTGGTAGAGGGCGGAGGGGCAGGCAGAGAGGGAGGGGTGGGGGGGTGTAGCACAGACTGAGAGAATGAGCGATAGCACAGTCATAGAGTGATGCAACGTTGAAACACACCTTTCATTGAAACTTGCCCACACCAACCAACATGTCCCAGCTACACTAGTCCCACCTGCCTGTGTTTGGCCCATATCCCTCTAAACCTGTCCTATCCATGTACCTGTCTAAATGGTTCTACTGAGGGCTTCGGACAGACAGAAAATTAGGGTGATTGCTGAGAGTTAGTGTGAGAGTGAGAGTGAGAGTGAGAGTGAGTGTGAGAGTGAGTGTGAGAGTTAGTGTGAGTGTGAGAGTGAGTGTGAGTGTGAGAGTGAGAGTGAGAGTGAGAGTGAGAGTGAGAGTGAGAGTGAGAGTGAGAGTGAGTGTGAGAGTTAGTGTGAGTGTGAGAGTGAGTGTGAGTGTGAGAGTGAGAGTGAGACTGAGAGTGAGAGTGAGAGTGAGAGTGAGAGTGAGAGTGAGAGTGCGAGTGAGAGTGCGAGTGAGAGTGAGAGTGAGAGTGAGTGTGAGAGTGAGAGTGAGAGTGAGAGTGAGAGTGAGAGTGAGAGTGAGTGTGAGAGTGAGAGTGAGAGTGAGACTGAGAGTGAGAGTGAGAGTGAGAGTGAGAGTGAGAGTGAGAGTGCGAGTGAGAGTGCGAGTGAGAGTGAGAGGAGGTGAGAGTGGTTGAGAGTGAGAGTGAGAGTGGAGTGAGAGTGAGAAGTGAGCGTGAGAGTGAGTTGGAGAGTGAGAGTGCGAGTGAGAGTGCGAGTGAGGAGTGAGGGTGCGAGTGAGGTGGAGATGAGAGTGAGAGTGAGAGGGAGAGTGAGAGTGAGTGTCGCGACGTGAGAGTGAGAGTGGAGAGTGAGTGTGGCGAGTGAGTGTGAGGTGAGGAGTGAGACGTGAGTGTGAGAGTGAGAGTGAGTGTGAGAGTGAGAGTGAGAGTGAGAGTGAGTGTGAGAGTGAGTGTGAGAGTGAGAGTGTGTGAGTGTGAGAGTGAGAGTGAGAGTGAGAGTTGGTGTGAGTGTGAGAGTGAGAGTGAGAGTTAGTGTGAGTGTGAGTGTTAGTGTGAGAGTGAGTGTGAGAGTGAGTGTGAGAGTGAGTGTGAGAGTGAGTGTGAGAGTGAGTGTGAGAGTGAGAGTGAGTGTGAGAGTGAGAGTGAGTGTGAGAGTGAGTGTGAGAGTGAGTGTGAGAGTGAGTGTGAGAGTGAGTGTGAGAGTGAGTGTGAGAGTGAGTGTGAGAGTGAGTGTGAGAGTGAGAGTGTGTTAGAGAGCAAGTGTGTTCGAGAGAGAGTGTGGGAGATAATATAGTGTTCAGTTCTGTTTAGTTGAGCTTATTGTCACGTGGACTGAGGTACAGTGAAAAGCTTTTGTTGCGTGCTAACCAGTCAGCAGAAAGACAATACATGATTACAATCGAGCCATTTACTGTGTACAGATACATGATAAGGGAATAACGTTTAGTGCAAGGTAAAGCCAGCAAAGTCCGATCAAGGATAGTCAGAGGGTCACCAATGAGGTAGATAGTAGTTCAGGACTGCTCTCTGGTTGTGGTAGGATGGTTCAGTTGCCTGATAACAGCTGGGAAGAAACTGTCCCTGAATCTTGAGCTTTAAGAAGGAACTGCAGATGCTGGAAAATGACCTTCCCATTACAGGAGAGATGTGGAAGCTTTGAAGAAGTAGCAGAGGAGGTTTACCAGGATGCTGCCTGCATTGGAAGGTTTCAGCTACAGGGGGGGGGGGAATATGAATTGTCTTCTCAGGAACATCGGAGATTGAGGGGAGACCTGGTAGAGGTATATAGAATTATGAGAGGCAGGGTAGACAGTCAGAACCTTTTTCCCATGGTGGAAACGTCCAACACTACTAGGGATACCTATAAGATGAATGTTTGATGGAGATGTGCGGGGCAAGACTTTTACGCTTGAGTGAGAGTGTTGAGGGCATGGAACACATTGCCGGGGGTGGTGGTGGAGTTTGATACGATAGTAGCGTTTAAGAGGTGTTTAGATAAGCACACGGAAGTGCGCGGAATAGAGGGACATGGATAATGTACAGGGAATGTGACCAGTATGGATTTAGTTAGAGATACGGCGTGGAAACAGGCCCTTCAGCCCACTGAGTCCTGCTATCCCCGCACATTAACACTATCCTACACACACTAGGGACAATTTATGTTCAAAAAGGAACTACAGATGCTGGAGAATCGAAGGTAGACAAAATTGCTGGAGAAACTCAGCGGGTGGGGCAGCATCTATGGAGCGAAGGAAATAGGCAACGTTTCTGGCCGAAACCCGGAAGGGTTTCGGCCCGAAACGTTGCCTATTTCCAGAAGGGTTTCGGCCCGAAACGTTGCCTATTTCCAGAAGGGTTTCGGCCCGAAACGTTGCCTATTTCCAGAAGGGTTTCGGCCCGAAACGTTGCCTATTTCCAGAAGGGTTTCGGCCCGAAACGTTGCCTATTTCCAGAAGGGTTTCGGCCCGAAACGTTGCCTATTTCCAGAAGGGTTTCGGCCCGAAACGTTGCCCATTTCCAGAAGGGTTTCGGCCCGAAACGTTGCCCATTTCCTTCGCTCCATAGATGCTGCCGCACCGGCTGAGTTTCTCCAGCAATTTTGTCTACCTAGGGAAAATTTACATTGTTATCAAGCCAATTAATCTACAAACCCTGAAGCCTTTGGAGTGCGGGAGGAAACCAAAAGTCTACTGTTGTGGCACTGTGACTGGTGAGTTGATGACTGGTGTAAAGGGCTTGGAAGTGGTACAGAAACTTAAAGTCCCCACTCCACGAGGTTCAGGAACAGCTCCTTGCCTATAACCCTCTGGTTCTTGAACCCACCCTGCACAACCCTAACCCTATGTGTAGGAAGGAACTGCAGGTGCTGGTTAAAACCAAAGATACTCACAAAAAAATGGAGTAACTCAGCGGGTCAGCCAGCATTTCTGGAGAAAAGGAATAGCTCAAGTTCAAGAGAGTTTATTGTCATGTGTCCCTGTATAGGACAATGAAATTCTTGCTTTGCTTCAGCACACAGAACATAGTAGGCATTTACTACAATAGGTGACGTTTTGGGTCGAGACTCTTCTTCAGACTGAGAGCGAAGGGAAAGGGAAATAAGAGATATAGACGTTGATATAGAGAGAGATTTAGAACAAATGAATGAAAGACATGGAAAAAAAATATCGATGATAACTAACAATCCTTTATAATCATTACTTTTATCCATATCTTTCATTCATAATAATAATAGTAATAATACATTTTATTTATGGGCGCCTTTCAAGAGTCTCAAAGACACCTTACAAAAATTTAGCAAGAAAATCGAAGGTAGACAAAAATGGCAACATTTCAGGCCGAAACATCTGAAGAAGTCAGTCTGAAGAAGGGTTTCGGCCCGAAACGTTGCCCATTTCCTTCGCTCCATAGATGCTGCTGCACCCGCTGAGTTTCTCCAGCTTTTTTGTCTACCAATCAAGAATCTGTCTATCTCTGCCTTAAAAATATCCACGGACTTGCTCTCCACAGCCCTCTGTGGCAATGAGTTCCACAGATTCACCACCCTCTGTGGCAATGAGTTCCACAGATTCACCACCCTCTGTGGCAATGAGTTCCACAGATTCACCACCCTCTGTGGCAATGAGTTCCACAGATTCACCACCCTCTGTGGCAACGAGTTCCACAGATTCACCACCCTCTGTGGCAATGAGTTCCACAGATTCACCACCCTCTGTGGCAACGAGTTCCACAGATTCACCACCCTCTGTGGCAATGAGTTCCACAGATTCACCACCCTCTGACTAAAGATTCTGCGTGTACGTCTTGGAGCGAGCACTGGATCAACGCTTCGCAAGAACGCAATGAGTCGTTCGTTTCCGGCTCATTGAGTCTCCAAGTTTGATAGAGCCGGGGGGAAGGGGGTTAACAGTACATGTCACAAAGCATCAGGGCAATTGCTATATCAGCTCTGCTGGGAACAACGGAAGTGTGAATGAGACTTCATTAACCAATATCCCTGGCACTCTATTCTCTGAGAACCATTCCTGTGCTGAAATAAGACGTGGCTACATGAGAGCTACACTTATTTATTCATGTGTGTATATATTTATATTATGGTATATGGACACATTGATCTGTTTTGTAGTAAATGCCTACTATGTTCTGTGTGCTGAAACAAAGCAAGAATTTCATTGTCCTATCAGGGACACATAATAATAATAATAATAAATTTTATTTATGGGCGCCTTTCAAGAGTCTCAAGGACACCTTACAAAAATTGAGCAGGTAGAGGAAAAACATGTAAGCGGAATGAAATAAATAGTAGAGACATGACTAGTACACAAAGTAAAGACAGAATTCAATACAAAACACAATATGAGGCAATTAATGCACAGATGAAAAGGGAGGGGGACGTGGGGCTAAGGATAGGCGGAGGTGAAGAGATGGGTCTTGAGGCGGGACTGGAAGATGGTGAGGGACACGGAATTGCGGATCAGTTGGGGGAGGGAGTTCCAGAGCCTGGGAGCTGCCCTGGAGAAGGCTCTGTCCCCAAAACTGCGGAGGTTGGATTTGTGGATGGAGAGGAGACCGGCTGATGTGGATCTGAGGGACCGTGAGGGTTGGTAGGGGGAGAGGAGGTCAGTGAGATATGGGGGGGGTCAGATGGTGGAGGGCTTTGTAGGTGAGGACCAGGATTTTGTAGGTGATCCGGTGGGAGATGGGAAGCCAGTGAAGTTGTTTGAGGACTGGAGTGATGTGATGCCAGGATTTGGTGTGGGTGATGAGTCGGGCGGCTGCGTTCTGGACCAGTTGGAGTCGGTTGATGTAGGTGGAGCTGATGCCAAGGAGAAGTGAGTTGCAATAGTCCAGTCGGGAGGAGATGAAGGCATGGATGAGTCTTTCAGCAGCAGGCGGTGTGAGAGAGGGTCTGATTTTGGCGATGTTGCGGAGGTGAAAGAAGGAGGTTTTAATGACATGGCGGATGTGAGGCTCAAGGGAGAGGGTGGAATCAAAGATCACGCCAAGGTTGCGGGCCTGGGGAGATGGGGAGACAGTGGTGCCGTCGATGGTCAGAGTGGGGTTATTGATTTTGCTGGGTGTGGATTTGGAGCCTATGAGGAGGAATTCTGTTTTATCGCTGTTGAGTTTGAGGAAGTTATGTTGCATCCAGGTTTTTATAGCTGACAAACAGGAGTTGATATGGGAGAGGAGGGGGTTGTGGGGGGATTTGGTGCCGAGGTAGATCTGGGTGTCATCGGCGTAACATCGGAAGTCCAGGTTGAAGTGGCGGAGTATTTGACCAAGGGGGAGGATGTAGATGATGAAGAGGAGGGGGTCGAGTACGGAGCCTTGTTCTATATCTCTCCACATCACATAGAAACATAGAAACATAGAAATTAGGTGCAGGAGTAGGCCATTCGGCCCTTCGAGCCTGCAGCGCCATTCAATATGATCATGGCTGATCATCCAACTCAGTATCCCGTACCTGCCTTCTCTCCATACCCTCTGATCCCTTTAGCCACAAGGGCCACATCTAACTCCCTCTTAAATATAGCCAATGAACTGGCCTCGACTACCCTGGCAGGGAGTTCCAGAGATTCACCACTCTCTGTGTGAAAAAAGTTCTTCTCATCTCGGTTTTAAAGGATTTCCCCCTTATCCTTAAGCTGTGACCCCTTGTCCTGGACTTCCCCAACATCGGGAGCAATCTTCCTGCATCTAGCCTGTCCAACCCCTTAAGAATTTTGTAAGTTTCTATAAGATCCCCTCTCAATCTCCTAAATTCTAGAGAGTATAAACCAAGTCTACCAGTCTTTCTTCATAAGACAGTCCTGACATCCCAGGAATCAGTCTGGTGAACCTTCTCTGCACTCCCTCTATGGCAATAATGTCCTTCCTCAGATTTGGAGACCAAAACTGTACGCAATACTCCAGGTGTGGTCTCACCAAGACCCTGTACAACTGCAGTAGAACCTCCCTGCTCCTATACTCAAATACTTTTGCTATGAAAGCTAACATACCATTCGCTTTCTTCACTGCCTGCTGCACCTGCATGCCCACTTTCAATGACTGGTGTACCATGACACCCAGGTCTCGCTGCATCTCCCCTTTTCCTAGTCGGCCACCATCTACAACCCTAACCCAGAAACAGAACAAGATGGACCACATCTTGAACTACCATAGACTTGTTATCTAGGTGTGTTTTTGCACTGATGTCTTGTTTTGCACAGTCTTTTTCTTTTACCTGCGTTGAATAATTTATGTGTGATGTTATGTATAATTTAAGTTTTGTGTGTTGTCTATGGGACATTGATGCTGCTGCAAACAGGGTTCTCATTCCACCGCTCCTGCACCGTGTTTGTACACATGGCAATCACGGTGGGGCAGCAGTAGAGTTGCTGCCTCACAGCGGCAGAAACTCCGGGTTCAATCCCGACTACGGGTGCTGTCTGTACGGAGTTTGCACGTTCTCCCCGTGACCTGCGTGGGTTTTCCCCGAGATCTTCGGTTTCCTCCCACACTCCAAAGACGTGCAGGTTTGTAGGTTAGCTGGCTTGGCAAGTGTAAAAATTGTCCCTAGTGGGTGTAGGATAGTGTTAGTGTGCGGGGATCGCTGGTCGGCGTGGACCCGGTGGACCGAAAGGTCTGTTTCCGCGCTGTATCTCTAAACTAAACTAAACTAAAGATAGACACAAAAAGTTGGAGCAACTCAGTGGGACAGGCAACATCTCTGGACATAAGTAATGGGTGACGTTTCGGGTCGAGACCCTTCATCAGACTGAGAGTCTGGGGAGTGGGAGTTACAGAGATAAGGAAGGGTAAGAGATCAAAGGGGAAGGAAAATGTAAATAGCCCATTGTTAGCAGGGGGAAGGGAAAGAAATAATATGTAGTCAGATACAGTCAGTCTGCTCGGGGAACTGAAAAGAGGAGGGATGGATAGAGAGGGATGCTTGAAGTTAGAGATGTCAATGTTTATACCGCTGGGGTGTGAGCTGCCCAAGCGAAATATGAGATGCTGTTCCTCCAATTTGCACTGGGCTTCACTCTGACAGTGGAGGAGGCCCAGGACAGAAGGGTCGGCGTGGGAATGTAAGGGGGAGTTGAAGTGCTGAGCCGTCTGGGACGACAGATGGCACAATCGGCTAAGTGTTCGGCTGGCAACCGGAAGGTAGCCGGTTCGAATCCCGCTTGGAGTGCATACTGTCGTTGTGTCCTTGGGCAAGACACTTCACCCACCTTTGCCTGTGTGTGAATGTGTGTGAGTGATTGGTGGTGGTCGGAGGGGCCGTAGGCGCAGATTGGCAGCCACGCTTCCGTCAGTCTGCCCCAGGGCAGCTGTGGCTACAGAAGTAGCTTACCACCACCGAGTGTGACTGAGGAGTGAATGAATAATGCGATGTAAAGCGCCTTGAGTATTAGAAAGGCGCTATATAAATCCCATCCATTATGAGCCACCGGAAGATCGGGTAGGTTAAGGAGGAATGAGCGGAGGTGTTTGGCGAAACGATCGCCGAGCCTGCGCTTGGTCTCGCCGATGTATGGGAGTCCACACCTGGAACAGCGGATGCGGCGGTGTTTTTGAGGTACAATCTTTAGCCCGGGCTTCCTCCAGTTGATATATATTCACATTAGAGGAAATGAAGTCGAAGATCTTGGGCTTGATGTTGCAGATTCGATTTCCACAAGGAATGATGAAAAACGTCTGTTTTTGAAGTGCGTCGGTGAACAGGGTAGTGTTTTACTATGATGTATCACACCTTTTACACCAGCCCGAATGCTCACTCCTGATTAAAAAGCATTTTCTCACTCCAGTTTTCTAAGCAGCAGGTGATGAATGTGCAATGATTCATGGGCTCAGTCCTCAGTGTAACACAAATGTAATTCTTCGATTCTGTGAACACAGCAAGATCAATTCTAATAGAGTTATTTAAAATTAGATATGGGTCACCCCCGAACAATGTGCGTCCGGAGTTACGAATCAATATTAATCTGAATAGTTCTTTGCTGGAACCAGGCCTGCTTCGATCCTCTGTTATTAGCTTGCCCACACACAACAGCGCAGCCACCAGAAAAAAATATGTCGTTTCTCTCTCATTTTCTTCAAAAAGGAGATTTTTTTTTTTTAAAGAGAAAACAAAATCGATTCATTTCTTGAAAGTAAAATTACTTTTCTTGGTCGCAGGCTGCAGGGAGAGAGAATTTGATGGACAGTTGGCTAGTTCTCCACTTAGAGTGATACAGCGTGGAAACAGGCCCTTCGGCCCAACTTGCCCATACCGGCCAACGTGTCCCATCCACTTTTGGCCCATTTCCCTCCAAACCTGCCCTATCCATGTACCTATCTAACTGTTTCTTAAATGTTAGGATAGTCCTTGCCTCGACTACCTCCTCCGGCAGCTCGTTCCATACACCTACCGCCCTTTGCGTGAAAAAGTTACCCCTCAAATTCCTATTAAATCTTTTCCCCCCTCACCTTAAACCTGTGGTTCTCGATTCCCCTACTCTTGGCAAGAGACTGTGTGCGTCTACCCGATCTATTCCTCAAATGCTGGGCCTCGGTGGGCCCAGACTTAGAAGGTTGTGAGTTCGAGCCTTGAGGTGGCTGGCAGTAGTGTGCACCTGCGGTGGAGTTATTTATAACAGATTTGAAACCAAAGGCACTGTATGTCCCTTGAACAGTGAAAGGCCTGGATAGAGTGGATGTGGAGAGGATGTTTCCACTGGTGGGAGAGTCTCGGAACAGAGGTCACAGCCTCAGAATTGAAGGACGTTCATTCAGGAAGGAGATGAGGAGGAATTTATTTTGTCAGAGGGTGGTGAATCTGTGGAATTCATTGTCACAGACGGCTGTGGAGGCCACGTCAGTGGACATTTTAAAGGCAGAGATAGATAGATTCTTGATTAGTGCGGGTGTCAGGGGTTATGGGGAGAAGTCAGGAGAATTGGGTTAGGATGGAGAGATAGATCAGCCATGATTGAATGGTGGAGTAGACTTGATGGACCGAATGGTCTAATTCTGCTCCTATCAGTTATGGCCTTATGAACATATTTCATACCCAAGAGTCATGCAACAGGGAAACAAGCCCTTCAGCCCAACTTGTCTATGATGCCCAATCTTAGCTCGTCTAGAGGCTAAAACTGGGGGGGGGAAATGTTTAGGAAGGAACTGCAGATGCTGGTTTACACCGAATATAGACACAAAATGCTGAAGTTACTAAGAGGGAAAGGCAGCATCTCTGGATTGAAGGAATGGGTGATGTTTCGGGTCTGAAGAAGGGTCTCGACCCGAAATGTCACCCATTCCTTTTCTCCAGAGATGCTGCCTGTCCCGCTGAGTTACTCCAGCATTTTGTGTCTATATTCTAAAATATTCACTCTTATTAACATAGAAACATAGAAAATAGGTGCAGGAGGAGGCCATTCGGCCCTTTGAGACAGCACCGCCATTGTGATCATGGCTTATCGTCCCCAATCAATAACCCGTGCCTGCCTTCTCCCCATATCCCTTGACTCCACTAGCCCCTAGAGCTCTATCTAACTCTCTCTTAAATCCATCCAGTGACTTGGCCTCCACTGCCCTCTGTGGCAGGGAATTCCATAAATTCACAACTCTCTGGGTGAAAATGCTTTTTCTCACCTCAGTCTTAAATGACCTCCCCTTTATTCTAAGACTGTGACCCCTGGTTCTGGACTCGCCCCAACATTGGGAACAATTTTCCTGCATCTAGCTTGTCCAGTCCTTTTATAATTTTATACGTTTCTATAAGAAATCCCCTCATCCTTCTAAACTCCAGTGAACGCAAGCCTAGTCTTTTCAACCTTTCCTCATATGACAGTCCCGCCATCCCAGGGATCAATCTCGTGAACCTACGCTGCACTGCCTCAATCACAAGGATGTCCTTCCTCTTATTAACGTTTGCTCAGGTAACCATATTTGCGTTAATTAATTTCCAGAATGCTGACATATTCAAAAAGGTTTAATAGATTAAACAAAAGATTGTGCAAATTGACTGTGTATTCTTCAAGTATATACTTTACATTCTGTATAAAAAACTCTTGTTAACCAATCCCTGAACTATCAATGTTAAGACCACGGAGCTGCTTGGCATTGCATCTACATTAATAACATCTCCTGTGACTGGAAAATGTTGGCTGCATCCAGACAGTCAGTGATTTATTAAGACATCGCTGGATAAGTTACATCAAGTGGAATAAATAAACATATTTTAAGCCTTGTGGAACTGCAGTAAACAGTTTTCAGGAGAAGCAGCTTACTAGCACAGGGCACCAGTAGCCTGATGCAACAAGGCAAAATGCAGATGATGTTTAACTCAAGGAAGGGTGGGCTTGTGCACTTAGAGTCACAGAGTCACAGAGTGTAACAGCATTTAAACAGGCCCTTCGGCCCAACTTGCCCCTGCCAACCAACGTGCCCCAATCTACACTAGTCCCACATAGCCGCGTTAGCCCATATCCCATTATCCCAAGACTTGGGCAGTCTGCACCCTAGTGGCGTAAACATTGAATTCTCCATTTTCCAGTAGCCCTTGCTGTCTCCTCCCCTTCTCAGCTCTCCTTTAGCCCTCGGGCTCCTTTCTTCTCCCTGCCCCCCCCCCCCCCCCCCCCCCACATCAGTCTGAAGAAGGGTTTCAGCCCGAAACGTTGCCTATTTCCTTCGCTCCATAGATGCTGTTGCACCCGCTGAGTTTCTCCAGCACTTTTGTCTACCTCCCATTAAACCTTTCCTATTCAGAGACAGATTCTTCCCAGCTGTTATCAGGCAACTGAACCATCCTACCATAACCAGAGAGCGGTCCTGAACTACTATCTACCTCATTGGTGACCCTCGGACTATCCTTGATCAGACTTTACTGGCTTTACCTTGCACTAAACATTATTCCCTTATCATGTATCTATACACTGTAAATGGCTCGATTGTAATCATGTATTGTCTTTCCGCTGACTGGTTAGCACGCAACAAAAAGCTTTCCACTGTACCTCGGTACACGTGACAATAAACTAAACTGAACTTTTAACAGCTGAACTTTGGCCCACCAAGTCCGCGCTGACCAGCGATCCCCACACACACTAACACTACCCTACACACACTAGGGACAATTTACACATACCCCAAGCCAATTAACCTACAAACCTGCACGTCTTTGGAGTGTGGGAGGAAACCGGAGCACCCGGAGAAAACCCACGCAGGTCACGGGGAGAACGTACAAACTCAGTACAGAAGGATCACACTAGGTCTCAGATATTTGAGCAGCGTGAGGCTGGACAAACTGGGATTGTTAGCAGAGAGAATGTTACAGGTTAAGCAGAAGTAGTTAAAAGTAGGAAGACTATTGATCGAATAAATAAGGACAAATTGTTTCCTTGGTGATGATCGGTCCAAATCTTGAGCTACAATAGATGCACAGCACTCCTTTGTGTGAAAAATTGCTGCCTGGTTTTTCTTCTGAATAGTCAGGAAGTAAAATGGAGATTATGGTCTTTTGTTCTTGATTGCCCCAAAATAGTTACTCACTATGCAACTCATCGAATTCCTTTAACCTGTTAAACACGTCCATCCGATTACCTTCTCATCTCCATTGGGGCTCTAGTGCCACAGTGGTAGAGTTGCTGCCTCACAGCGCCAGAGACCTGGGTTCGATCCTGACTACGGGCGCTGTCTGTACGGAGTTTGTACGTTCTCCCCGTGACCTGCGTGGGTTTTCTCCCAGATCTTCGGTTTCCTCCCACACTCCAAAGAGGTACAGGTTTGTAAGGTTAATTGGCTTGGTGTAAAAATGTGAAATTGTCCCTAGTGTCTGTAGGGCAGTGTGGGGATCGCTGGTCCGCACAGACTCGGTGGGCCGAAGGGCCTGTTTCTGCATCTTATCACTAAACTAAACTACTGAATGGAAAGCTTCCTCGAAACTTAAAACAAAAAGCTTATTAAAATCAGCTTCAAGTGTCAGTACTCAGGAAGGGTCACTGTCCAGAAATGTGGACTAGTTTCTCTCCCCACAGACACTGCTCAACTAGCTGAGGTCTCCTGAAGGGCCCTGTCCCACTGTACGAGTTTTTAAAAAATCAAACTCGTGGTAAGCACGGAGAATGTACGTAGCGGGTACGTCGGAGCTCGGGGACGTCTCCTAGCGGCTCGTAACGCTAACGGCAGGTACTCGGGAAACGCGGTGAACTCGTGAAGACTCGTGAAGATTTTTCAACATGTTGAAAAATGTCCACGAGATCCCCGAGTACCTACGAGCGGCCATTACCGTAAATCTCCAAGTTCGAATCAGGGGAAACTCGGGAGAACTCTTGAATTGGCTCGTACAGTGGGACAGGGCCATTAGGTTTAGGTTTAGATTTCTTATTTTCACGTGCGCTGAGGTATGTTTTGCAGGCTCTCCAAACAAATCAGGTATATGATCAGATCAGATGACTGAAGAAGGGTCCCGACTCGAAATATTAACCATCCTTTTACTCCAGGGATGCTGGCTGGCCCACGGAGGTACTCCAGCACTTTGTGTCTATCTTCAGATATACTATACATAGATAGAAATATAGAAAATAGGTGCAGGAGTAGGCCATTCGGCCCTTCGAGCCTGCACCGCCATTCAATATGATCATGGCTGATCATCCAACTCAGTATCCCATCCCTGCCTTCTCTCCATACCCCCTGATCCCTTTAGCCACAAGGGCCACATCTAACTCCCTCTTAAATATAGCCAATGAACTGTGGCCTCAACTACCTTCTGTGGCAGAGAGTTCCACAGATTCACCACTCTCTGTGTGAAATTTTTTTTTTCTCATCTCGGTCCTAAAAGATTTCCCCCTTCCCCCTAGATATAGTTCAGACTCAAGTACAATACACAAATGAGAAGATACACAGTGCAGAATATAGTTCTCAGCATTCTAGTTCAGATTAGACATACAGTACAGTGTGAAAACAGGCCCTTCAGTCCACCGATTCCACATCAACTAGCAACCGCTGGGGAAAAGTTAGAATGGCTATTTACATACAAACCTGGGAAGAAACCAGAGCACCCAGAGGACACCCACATGGTCACAGGGAGAACGTGGGTGGGAGATTGCAACCTTCACGTGTGGTCCGCCCTGTTTCGACGAATGCAATCAACCCGGCGTGCACAATCAAATAAGATCAAATAGAACAAGCTGTCCTGCAACTTTAGGCTGTGCACGCCATAGGAAGCAGGGAGAATGTGCAAACTCTACACAGACAGATAGTAGCGCATCTGTTCCCCAGACAAAGTCCAATGTTTACAATGGGGTTGCGGTGATGGGAACAGTATGCTAGCTTATGGAAGGACCGTTCAGAAGGCTAGTAAAAGAGGGGAAGAAGTTTTCTTGATCCTTGAGAAAACGCACGCGGTCACAGGGAGAAGGTATAAACTCCGTAGAGGCAGCTCCCGTAGTCAGGGTCAAACAATACGATATGATACAATTTTATTTATCCCAGGAGGGAAATTGATCTGCTAACAGTCATAAAATACAAGTTGCGTGAAACATGAAATTAAAAAAGTGACGGGGATGTGTAAAGATTGGGGGGAGGGGGGGGGGAGTTGGTCTACCCCACGACAGAAGGGGGAGGAGTTGTCCAGTTTGATAGCCACAGGGAAGAAGGATCTCCTGTGGCATTCTGTGCTGCATCTTGGTGGAACCAGCCTGGTGCTCCTCTGGTCTGAAGAAGGGTTTCGGCCCGAAACGTCGCCTATTTCCTTCGCTCCATAGATGCTGCTGCACCCGCTGAGTTCCTCCAGCAATTTTGTGTACCTTCGATATTCCAGCATCTGCAGTTCCCTTTTGAACACTGGTGCTCCTCAGGTTGACCAGTGTGTGATGGAGGGGGTGTGAGCTGTATTGTTACAGTTTGAGGAGCATCCTCCACCTCCAAGACCAACCTCCAGTGAATCCAAACCCGGGTCTCTTTAGGTAATTTGTCCCTTGTTGTGAATGATTCTATGACTCGAGGACTGGCTCAGACGCAAACCCACTTTCAATTTGATTTCTCACCAATGAAAAAATAAATTTGGAAAAACAAGTGAATTCCCTTCAATTCCAAACATTCTTGCTATAAACAATTGTTGGAGCCTGCACATTTATAGGTTGTGTTCCCTTCATTTTCACATATAAATCCTATCATAATTCTCTGTAGGATTACTCCAGCACCAGGCTTGTCAAAGATCCTGATTCTTAATTGCTGTGAATTCAGAAATCAAATGATGCTTTTTTTCCCCCTCTGTCAGCGTTATAGTCGGAATGAATGATTAGTTTCAGTTCCAGGAGCTGGATGCTATTTATACAAATACATTTTCCATCTGACACTGGACAGATGAAGTTTACTCCCCATTTTACAAAGTATTACTGGGTGTGTGAAGCATAGTAACAGGCCATTCAGCCCTTCTGATCCATCCCTGTGTTTGTATGTCACATATTTACCAACTGAACCATCCCACCACAACCAGAGAGCAGTCCTGAACTACTATATACCTTATTAATAATAATAATGGATGGGATTTATATAGCGCCTTTCTAATACTCAAGGCGCTTTACATCGCATTATTCATTCACTCCTCAGTCACACTCGGTGGTGGTAAGCTACTTCTGTAGCCACAGCTGCCCTGGGGCAGACTGACGGAAGCGTGGCTGCCAATCTGCGCCTACGGCCCCTCCGACCACCACCAATCACTCACACACATTCACACACATTCACACACAGGCAAAGGTGGGTGAAGTGTCTTGCCCAAGGACACAACGACAGTATGCACTCCAAGCGGGATTCGAACCGGCTACCTTCCGGTTGCCAGCCGAACACTTAGCCCATTGTGCCATCTGTCGTCCCGAGCGGCATCTGTCGTCCCGATGGTGACCATCGGACTATCCTTGATCGGACTTTGCTGGCTTTACCTTGCACTAAACGTTATTTATTCCATTATCATGTAGAAACATAGAAAATAGGTGCAGGAGTAGGCCATTCGGCCCTTCGAGCCTGCACCGCCATTCAATATGATCATGGCTGATCATCCAACTCAGTATCCCATCCCTGCCTTCTCTCCATACCCCCTGATTTCTTTAGCCACAAGGGCCACATCTAACTCCCTCTTAAATATCGCCAATGAACTGTGGCCTCAACTACCTTCTATGGCAGAGAATTCCACAGATTCACCACTCTCTGTGTAAAAAATGATTTTCTCATCTCGGTCCTAAAAGACTTCCCTCTTATCCTTAAACTGTGACCCCTTGTGAATGGCTCGATTGTAATCTTGTATTGTCTTTCCGCTGACTGGTTAGCACGCAACAAAAGCTTTTCACTGTACCTCGGTACACGTGACAATAAACTGAATTGAACTGAAGCGTGCTGCTTGAAGTGTAGATGGGGGTGGGAGATTGCAGCCTTCACGTGGTTCATCCTGTTTCAACAAATGCAATCAACCTGGCGTGCTCAAACAGAAGATCAAACAGAACAAGTTGGCTTACAACTTTAGGCTCTGCAAGCCATACGCAAGAAGATGAAGTGTAGATGGAGACTGCTATGCCAACAAGTACGCTTGACTCTTGTGTGTCACCCATTCCTTCTCTCCAGAGTTGCTGCCTGTCTCGAGTCACTCCAGCATTTTGTGTCTACCTTCGGTGTAAACCAGCATCTGCAGTTCTTCTGCCACAGAAGGCAGTGGAGGCCAATTCACTGGATGTTTTCAAGAGAGAGTTAGATTTAGCTCTTAGGGCTAATGGAATCAAGGGATATGGGGAGAAAGCAAGAACGTGGTACTGATTTTGGATGATCAGCCATGATCAGCCAGGACTTTCATATGAAGAAAGACTGGATAGACTCGGCTTGTACTCGCTAGAATTTAGAAGATTGAGGGGGGATCTTATAGAAACTTACAAAATTCTTAAGGGGTTGGACAGGCTAGATGCAGGAAGATTGTGCCCGATGTTGGGGAAGTCCAGAACAAGGGGTCACACAGTTTAAGGATAAGGGGGAAATCTTTTAGGACCGAGATGAGAAAAACATTTTTTTTCACACACACAGAGAGTGGTGAATCTGTGGAATTCTCTGCCACAGAAGGTAGTTGAGGCCACACAATTCATTGGCTATATTTAAGAGGGAGTTAGATGTGGCCCTTGTGGCTAAAGGGATCAGGGGGTATGGAGAGAAGGCAGGTACGGGATACTGAGTTGGATGATCAGCCATGATCATATTGAATGGCGGTGCTGGCTCAATGGGCCGAATGGCCTACTCCTGCACCTATTGTCTATGTTTCTATATTTCCCACACTGTGGGCCCCGTCAACATGGGCATTGGCAGCACCCGCCTGTGAGCTGAGGGAGACAGACTGAAAGGCCACATTGTGTGGGGAAAAAATAAAGTGAAAGGATGAAAGGTGGTCTCACCAAAGCCAGCCTGTAAATGAACACAAAACCTCTCCTAGTTGGCATGGACCGCGAGAGGCATTTAAATGTCTGTGGCTTGTGTGGAGATAAGGGTAGAGTGTGAGAGTCCAGGCACTGTGCTGGCCTGGCTGGCTGTACAATATAACGTCCACAATCACAGAAAATTACATTCTGTCACTCAGCCTGTAGTGTGTAACCCCTTCAGGACCGGAGAGTTTGGTATAGATTAGAGATACAGCGCGGAAACAGGCCCTTCGGCCCAGCGAGTCTGTACCGACCAGCGATCCCCGCACACTAACACTATCCTACACACACTAGGGACAATTTACATTTATACCAAAGCCAATTAACCTACAAACCTGTACGTCTTTAGAGTGTGGGGGGGGAAACCGGAGATGTCGGAGAAAACCCACGCTGGTCACAGGGAGAACGTTCACGTTCAAGTTCAAGAGAGTTTATTGTCATGTGTCCCTGTATAGGACAATGAAATTCTTGCTTTGTTTCAGCACACAGAACATAGTAGGCATTTACTACAAAACAGATCAGTGTGTCCATATACTATTATATAAATATACACACACACATGAATAAATAAACTGATAAAGTGCAAATAATGGGTTATTAATAATCAGAGTTTTGTCCGAGCCAGGTTTAATAGCCTGATGGCTGAGGGGAAGTAGCTATTCCTGAACCTGGTTGTTGCAGTCTTCAGGCTCCTGTACCTTCTACCTGAAGGTAGCAGGGAGATGAATGTGTGGCCAGGATGGTGTGGGTCTTTGATGATACTGCCAGCCTTTTTGAGGCAGCGACTGCGATAAATCCCCTCGATGGAAGGAAGGTCAGAGCCGATGATGGACTGGGCAGTGTTTACTACTTTTTGTAGTCCTTTCCTCTCCAGGGGGCTCAAGTTGCGTACACAAGATTCAAAGTCGTTCAGCCAGAGCTGATCACACTCTCGGCATCTGCACACAATGGTGTCTGTCTTGTTGCTCCTTGTACAAAACAGATCAGTGTGTCCATATACCATAATATAAATATATACACACACATGAATAAATAAACTGATAAAGTGCAAATAACAGAAAATGGGTTATTAATGAGCAGAGGTACACATAAATGCTGGAGAAACTCAGCGGGTGCAGCAGCATCTATGGAGCGAAGGAAAAAGGCAACGTTTCGGGCCGAAACCCTTCTTCAGACCTTCTTAAACGGCAGTTCCTTCTCCAACCAGGTTCAGGAATAGCTACTTCCCCTCAGCCATCAGGCTATTAAACCTGGCTCGGACAAAACTCTGATTATTAGCAACCACTTTCTGTTATTTGCACTACCAGTTTATTTATTCATGTGTGTATATATTTATATCATGGTATATGGACACATTTATCTGTTTTGTAGTAAATGCCTACTATTTTCTGTGTGCTTAAGCAAAGCAAGAATTTCATTGTCCTATACAGGGACACATGACAATAAACTCACTTGAACTTGAACTTGAACTTGAATAATCAGAGTTTTGTCCGAGCCAGGTCTGAGCGTGCAAACTCCGTACAGACAGCGCCGGTAGTCAGGATCGAACCCGGGTCTCCAGCGCTGTGAGGCAGCAACTCTACCGCTGCGCCACCGTGCCAGCCCGAAATGTCCCGTGTTAGATCGGCCGCAGAGGCTGCCTGACCCGCTGAGCAGCGCAAGTTGTTTCCTGTTCTTGTTTCATCATATTCCCCACTGATGCTTTTAGTGGGTGGTTGTTTCCCCTGGAGCCCTGACAAGCAATCGCTCTTTTGAGGTTTGAGAGATAGTTAAATGCCTGACAGGCAGGAAGGATTTAAATCCTGAATCCCCCACTGAGCATACACATCGAGGTCACGACAGAGCTCGAGTCATTTATAAACTTATCTGTATTCTGCAGTGAGCAGCTCTGGGTCCCAGCTCTCAAACACAGCATTACATGATAAAGGCCCCTGCGTGGCCTTTGGCCCCTTGACAAATTGGACCACTTTTCCCTCCCAGAGCTGACAGGAGGGCGATAATATTTCATTACAAGCTTTGTGCAAAGCTGTTACAGCACAATCACAGACACAGGAGATTGAGTTTGACATTGTACAACCCACCCCCTTCAACCACGCCTCATAGCCCCACTACGCTAGGCATCCCCACCCCCTCCCTCCCCCCGATTCCTCACGCCATGCCTCATCTCTCGCTGCAGAATGCCGCTGATCGCAATGATGTTGGATGCCTGACAAGCCGAGTTCAGTTCAGTTCAGTACAGACGGAAGATAGACACAAAATTCTGAAGAAGGGTTTCGGCTCGAAACGTTGCCTATTTCCTTCGCTCCATAGATGCTGCTGCACCCGCTGAGTTTCTCCAGCACTTTTGACTAACTTCGATTTTCCAGCATCTGTGCAGTTCCTTCTTAAACAAAAGCTGAAGTAACTCAGCGAGACAGGCAGTGTCCCTGGAGAGAAGGAATGGGTGACGTTTCGGGTCGAGACCCTTCTTTGGAGCCTTGTGCTGACACCCACGCGAGTTCTATCCTACACAACATTAGAGTTGCTGCCTCACAGTATCAGAGACCCGGGTTCGATCCTGACTGCGGGTGCTGTCTGTACGGAGTTTGTACGTTCTCCCCATGACAAACTCTCCAAGTTTGCGGATGACACTAAGCTGGGGGGCAGTGTTAGCTGTGAGGAGGATGCTAGGAGACTGCAAGGTGACTTGGATAGGCTGGGTGAGTGGGCAAATGTTTGGCAGATGCAGTATAATGTGGATAAATGTGAGGTTATCCATTTTGGTGGCAAAAACAGGAAAGCAGACTATTATCTAAATGGTGGCCGACTAGGAAAAGGGGAGATGCAGCGAGACCTGGGTGTCATGGTACACCAGTCATTGAAAGTAGGCATGCAGGTGCAGCAGGCAGTGAAGAAAGCGAATGGTATGTTAGCTTTCATAGCAAAAGGATTTGAGTATAGGAGCAGGGAGGTTCTACTGCAGTTGTACAGGGTCTTGATGAGACCACACCTGGAGTATTGCGTACAGTTTTGGTCTCCAAATCTGAGGAAGGACATTATTGCCATAGAGGGAGTGCAGAGAAGATTCACCAGACTGATTCCTGGGATGTCAGGACTGTCTTATGAAAAAAGACTGGATAGACTTGGTTTATACTCTCTAGAATTTAGGAGATTGAGAGGGGATCTTATAGAAACTTACAAAATTCTTAAGGGGTTGGACAGGCTAGATGCAGGAAGATTGCTCCCGATGTTGGGGAAGTCCAGGACAAGGGGTCACAGCTTAAGGATAAGGGGGAAATCTTTTAAAACCGAGATGAGAAGAACTTTTTTCACACAGAGAGTGGTGAATCCCTGGAACTCTGCCACAGAGGGTAGTCGAGGCCAGTTCATTGGCTATATTTAAGAGGGAGTTAGATGTGGCCCTTGTGGCTAAGGGGATCAGAGGGTATGGAGAGAAGGCAGGTACGGGATACTGAGTTGGATGATCAGCCATGATCATATTGAATGACGGTGCAGGCTCGAAGGGCTGAATGGCCTACTCCTGCACCTAATTTCTATGTTTCTATGTTTCTATGTTTCTATGAC
Organism: Amblyraja radiata; assembly: GCF_010909765.2. NCBI lineage: Eukaryota > Metazoa > Chordata > Chondrichthyes > Rajiformes > Rajidae > Amblyraja > Amblyraja radiata. Next base: position 2,141,046 of record NC_045990.1, read on the forward strand.
CTGCGTGGGTTTTCTCCGGGTGCTCCGGTTTCCTCCCACACTCCAAAGACGTGCGGATTTGTAGGTTAATTTGGCTTTGGTAAAGATTGTAAATTGTCCCTATTGTGTAGGTTAGCGCTAATGCTAGTATATAGGGTCGGTGCGGACTCGGTGGGCCGAAGGGCCTGTTTCCGCGCTGTTTCTCTGAAGCATAAATGCATTTTGTTTGTTACTAACCACATTGCAAATATATATCAGGAGGGATGTGAAACTGGGCGCGATGATTTCCAATCCCTTGCTCTCTATCTTCACACAATAAAAAATTATCAACATTGTCTTTATTCATAACGCTGAGATCCACGTTCTCATTTAATATCCAGCTGCAATAATATCCATGGCAACTGTGTCAGCTCTAGAACGTGACTCGTGACTGGAGCAAGTCTGTTCATTTATTTTTTGACATTTGGAGGAATTGTGTTATTAAAAATCGGTTTAATCCTTGGGGTCCCTGTCTCGGGCGTCTCCCTGTAAACCAAACTTCCCTGACCATGTCTCTGGAGAAGGGTCCTGACCTGAAGTGTTGTCTGTTCAATCCTATATTTAATCAGCTATATTTAAGAGGGAGTTAGATGTGGCCCTTGTGGCTAAGGGGATCAGGGGGTATGGAGAGAAGGCAGGTACAGGATACTGAGTTGGATGATCAGCCATGATCATATTGAATGGCGGTGCAGGCTCGAAGGGCCGAATGGCCTCTACTCCTGCACCTAATTTCTATGTTTCTATGTTTCTATCCCTCCCCAGATGCTGCCTGACCATCCTGTGGATGTGGGGAGGATGTTTCCACTAGTGGGAGAGTCTAGGACCAGAGGTCACAGCCTCAGAATTAAAGGACGTTCCTCTAGGAAGGAGATGAGGAGGAATTTCTTTAGTCAGAGGGTGGTGAATCTGTGGAATTCTCTGCCACACAAGGCTGTGGAGGCCAAGTCAGTGGATATTTTTAAGACAGATAGAATCTTGATTAGTACGGGTGTCAGGGGTTATGGGGAGAAGGCAGGAGAATAGGGTTAGGAGGAATAAGAACTAAATACAGGCAGGTGGGACTAGTGTAGATGGGACATGTTGGTCGGTGTGGGTACGTTGGGCCGAAGGGCCTGTTTCCGCACTGTATCATAGAAACATAGAAAATAGGTGCAGGAGGAGGCCATTCGAGCCAGCACCACCATTCATTGTGATCATGGCTAATCATCCACAATCAGTAACCCGTGCCTGCCTTCTCCCCATATCCCTTGACTCCACTAACCCCTAGAGCTCTATCTAACTGTCTTTTAAATCCATCCAGTGACTTGGCCTCCACTGCCCTCTGTGGCAGGGAATTCCACAAATTCACAACTCTCTGGGTGAAAAAGTTTTTTCTCACCTCAGTCTTAAATGGCCTCCCCTTTATTCTTAGACTGTGTGGCCCCTGGTTCTGGACTCGCCCAACATTGGGGTCATTTTTCCTGCATCTAGCTTGTCCCGTCCTTTTATAAATGTATATGTTTCTATAAGATCCATACGTATCACTCTATGACCTGCTGAGTTCCTCCAGCACTTTGTCTTTTGATCACATTTCCCTGCATCTGCAGTTCCTTGTGTAGGTCCGTGTGCTGGTCTGAGTGTCCACCACTGCCTGTTCACCACATTGGCTCAACGGCAGGTCGATAGTAAAATCCTCACATCTTATTTTTTATAATAATAATAATAATAGATGGGATTTATATAGCGCCTTTCTAATACTCAAGGCGCTTTACATCGCATTATTCATTCACTCCTCAGTCACACTCGGTGGTGGTAAGCTACTTCTGTAGCCACAGCTGCCCTGGGACAGACTGACGGAAGCGTGGCTGCCAATCTGCGCCTACGGCCCCTCCGACCACCACCAATCATTCACACACATTCACACACAGGCAAAGGTGGGTGAAGTGTCTTGCCCAAGGACACAACGACAGTATGCACTCCAAGCGGGATTCGAACCGGCTACCTTCCGGTTGCCAGCCGAACACTTAGCCCATTGTGCCATCTGCCTCCTTAATGTCAGAAATCTAAAGCCTGCAGGCAATAGAAATCCGCAACAAAATGCTGGAAGCACTCAGCGGGTCAGGCAGCATCCATGGAGAGGGAAGCCAATCTTACTTTTCAGGTGGTGCAACGGTAGATTTGCTGCCTTACAGCGCTTGCAGCTCCAGAGACCCGGGTTCGATCCCGACTACGGGTGCTGTCTGTACGGAGTTTGTACGTTCTCCCCGTGACCTGCGTGGGTTTTCTCCGAGATCTTCAGTTTCCTCCCACACTCCAAAGACGTACAGGTTTGTAGGTTAATTGGCTTGGTGTAAATGTAAAAATGTCCCTAGTGTGTGTAGGATAGTGTTAGTGTGCGTCGATCGCTGGTCGGCGCGGACCCGGTGGGCCGAAGGGCCTGTTTCCGTGCTGTATCTCTAAACTAAACTGAACTTATACAACAAACCTGCACGTCTTTGGAGTGTGGGAGGAAATCGGAGCTCCTAAAGAAAACGCACGCAGGTCACGGGGAGAACGTACAAACTCCGTACAGACAGCACCCGTAGTCGGGATCGAACCCGGGTCTCTGGCGCCGTGAGGCAGCAACTCTACCGCTGGTCCACCGTGCCGCGTACCCCCAGCTATCAGAAAATATCACCAGGAGGGAAACAAAGTTCCTGGAGTTTAAATCCTGGAGTTAGATCGAGTGGCTTCTGTTTGAGAACCCACTTGCAGATAACACCTGGGTTTTCAGACTGATTTTTGTGCTGTTCAGGAAAATGATTGGTGATTGCCTGAGGGAATTCAAATAAATTGTGACAAGCAGGTTCTGTGAAAAGGAATCAGTCGGTTTATTGAAGTCTGCCTCTGTTTCTTGTCAGTCACTTTGGTACAGGTTATGGTCGAGGCGGGGAAACATGTTACATTCTCGCTTGCTGTTTCCACATTGTGGGAATAGTCCACCACAGGACATGACACTTAGTTAACTCTAGAGATACAGCGCGGAAACAGGCCCTTCGGCCCACTAGCTCCGCGCCAACCAGCGATCCCCCCGTGCACGAGCATTATCCTACACACACTAGGGACGATTTGCAATTTCTACCGATGCCAATAAACCCACAAACATCCAGAGGTGCTGCCTGTCCCGTCGAGTTACTCCAATGTTTTGTGTCTAACCTACTAACCTGCACGTCTTTGGAGAATGGGAGGAAACCGGAGCACCCGGAGAAAACCCACGCAGGTCACAGGGATAGAAACATAGAAACATAGAAAATAGGTGCAGGAGTAGGCCATTCGGCCCTTCGAGCCTGCACCGCCATTCAATATGATCATGGCTGATCATCCAACTCAGTATCCCATCCCTGCCTTCTCTCCATACCCCCTGATCCCTTTAGCCGCAAGGGCCACATCTAACTCCCTCTTAAATATAGCCAATGAACTGTGGCCTCAACTACCTTCTGTGGCAGAGAATTCCACAGATTCACCACTCTCTGTGTGAAAAAATGTTTTCCTCATCTCGGTCCTAAAAGATTTCCCCCTTATCCTTAAACTGTGACCCCTTGTTCTGGACTTCCCCAACATCGGGAACAACCTTCCTGCATCTAGCCTGTCCAACCCCTTAAGAATTTTGTAAGTTTCTATAAGATCCCCCCTCAATCTTCTAAATTCTAGCGAGTACAAGCCGAGTCTATCCAGTCTTTCTTCATATGAAAGTCCTGACATCCCAGGATAACGTGCAAACTCCGCACACACAGCACCCTTATGGGCCTGTCCCACTTAGGCGACTCTTTAGGCGACTGCCAGGGGCTAGTATTAATGGAATTCACCTAAGACATCTGGCGACAACACCTATAACAGCTGAATGGCCTCCTCCTGCACCTATTTTCTATGTTTCTATGTTGAGACCCTTCTTCAGACAGAGTCAGGGAGGGGGAAGCTAAAGTTGTGGAAGGTGCAGAACAAGCAGAGCCTGCACCGATGACAGGAAATATGGAGCCCACAATGATCCATTGTTGGCTGGGGATGAGGTGATAAGGAAGGAATACAGAATACGTTGGGCAAAGTGTGTCTGAGCAGGGACAGGGACAGTGACACTGGCCTTGATGGGTGTAATTGTGGTGACTGTATTTGGAGTCAAGAGCATCAGACCACAGTCGGCTGAGAGAGGTGATAAACGGCTCATATCATCACCAGCCAAGCTCCCAGCTCTGAGATTATCCAGTCAGGATTTAATGGTTTCCTGCGAAACACAAGGTGCTCAGCTAGCCTGAGGGAATGTTCAGCATGCAGGGATCTAAATCTGGCCCACATCAGGGCTGAAGGGCAAATGTAAAGCAGATGGAATTCATCCGGCCTCTTGAGCAGCGAGCCTTGCAGACTTTCACATGTGCTGGGTGTGAGAATTCCTCAAACATCACCCTTTAACGAGTAGCGAGGAACTGCAGATGCTGGTTTAAACCAACGGCAGACACAAGAAGCTGGAGTAACTCAACCGGGCCGGGCAGCATCTCAGGAGAGAAGGAATAGGCGACGTTTCAGGTCTTCAGACAGAGTCGGGGAAAAGGGGAACGACGGATATAGATGGTACTTTGGACAAATAAATGGAAGATATGCGGAAAAGCAAGGATGATCAAGGAAAGGTGGAGCCCACAATGGTCCATTGTTGGCTGTGCGATAGGTGGTGACAAGTTATACAGACCCTTCCATGGTCTGGCTCAGACCTCAGCCTCCTGCCTCCTTAACTCAATGTAGGTGAGTCTGCAGAAAGGGCCCGACCCAAAACATCACCTATCAATGTTCTCCAGAGAAGCTGCCTCACCCGCTGAGTTCCTCCATCACTCTGTGCCCTGCCTCATTAACTAACTTCTAGCAGATGAGGTGGCTTCTCACCGTTAAATCCCTGCATCATAATCATATGACCAGAGAATCAGGTTCGATCCTGGCCTCGGGTGCTATATGTTTAGAGTTTGCACACGCGCATGCACACACACACACACACGCATACACACGCATGCACACACCCACACACACACAAACACACTCCCATGCAGACAGGAAGACACACAGACTAACATATGTATATGAAACACACATGTACAGACACAAACACAAATAGACCAACACAAGTGCACAAAATACACAAATATACAAGCAGAAATACACACATGAACATACAGACAAAACCATACACACACAAAAACACACACACACACACACACACACACACACACACACGCGCAGGCACGTACGAACGCACGCACACACACACACACACACACACACCACGCACACACACACGAATGCACGCGCGCACGACCACACACACACACACACCACACACACACAACACACACACACACACACGAACGCGCGCTACGCACACACACACACACACACACACACACACACACACACACACACACACAACACACACACACACACACAAACTACATGACACATCACACCACACACTCACCAAGAACACACCACACACCAAACAAAACACACACTCACCCACACCACAAAAACAAACACACCACACACACACACATACACAATACATCACATCAACACACACACACACACAACACACACTCAAACCACAAACCAAACACACACACACAACACACACATACAATAAAACACACACACACACACACACACTAACACACACATTAACAGACACACTAACACACACACACACTAACACACACGCACATGCACGCACACACAAACACACACACACATGCACGCACACACACACGCACGCACACACACACGCACATGCACGCACACACACGCACACACGCACACACACACACACACACACAATAACACACACACACACACACACACACACACACACACACACACACACACACACACACACACAATAACACACACACACACACACACACACATATATATATATATCTTTGAGGAAAATGAAGGAGTAAATGAGACCTCAGCAATGTGAACCAGTGTGACAATGAAACCCATTTTATTATGAATAACACGTTGTGACAAGGTCCTCAGCACTGTGTATGTCGAGAAGAAAATGCTGTTAATTATGGAAGTCACAAGCAGTTACCAATCATTAGGTCGATTTTGTCCACTTGCTCCATCTGTAGTTTAGTGGGAAATCAAAATGTTATTTAAATCTGTAATGTGCTTCTCACACCATTAGCCCTCTGATAGATCGGGGAGTGACTCTATACTCTACTGTGAAACTCCAGGTGCCCTGTGCATGCCTGAGAAAACCAGCCACAGATCTTTCAATCTATGCGTAGGAAAGAACTGCAGATGCTGGTTTAAACCGAAGGTAGACACAAAATGCTGGAGTAACTCAGCGGGACAGGCAGCGTCTCTGGAGAGAAGGAATGGGTCACGACCCGAAACGTCACCCATTCCTTCTCTCCAGAGATGCTGCCTGTCCCGCTGAGTTACTCCAGCATTCTGTCAACCAACCTTCGATCTTTTAATCTAGCAAAATTGAAGCTATTTTGTTGAGTTAAGTATTCTTTGTGAATGTGACAGAGGTCATCCTTGAGCCTAAACAGTTTCAAATCCTCACTGGATAGGTTTAGCTCACTACACTCAAGACTTTGACCCTTTAGTTGCCGACCATTGTCCCATTTCTAACATAGCTTAGACTTGTTCCACCAGTTCCTTCTGGGCCAGTTCATTGATTCTTGCTATTGAGGGAGTGCAGCGTAGGTTTACAAGGTTAATTCCCGGGATGGCGGGACTGTCATACGCTGAGGGGGAATGGAGCAGCTAGGCTTGGAGTTTAGAAGGATGAGAGGATATCTCATTGAACCATATAAGATTGTTAAGGGTTTGGACACGCTAGAGGCAGGAAACATGTTGGGGGAGTCCTGAACCAGGGGCCATACACAGTTTAACAATAAGGAGTAAGCCATTTAGAACGGAGACGAGGAAACACTTTTTCTCACAGAGAGTGGTGAGTCTGTGGAATTCTCTGCCTCAGAGGGCGGTGGAGGCAGGTTCTCTGGATGCTTTCAAGAGAGAGCTAGATAGGGCTCATAAAAATAGCGGAGTCAGGGTATATGGGGAGACGGCAGGAACGGGGTACTGATTGGGGATGATCAGCCATGATCACATTGAATGGCGGTGCTGGCTCGAAGGGCCGAATGGCCTACTCCTGCACCTATTGTCTATTGTCTATTGAGAAAGCATTTAGTTTAGTTTAGAGATACAGCGTGACAACAGGCCCTTCGGCCCATCGAGTCAATGCCGTCCAGTGATCTCTACGCACTGGAGACTATTTACAGTTTTTATCCGAAGCCTATTAGCCTGGAAACCTGCACGTCTCTGGAGTGTGGGAGGAAACCAGAGCATCTGGAGAAAACCCACGCAGGTCAAGGGGAGAACGTGCAAACTCCGTACAGGCAGCACCTGTGGTCTCTGGCGCTGTAAAGGGCCTGTCCCACTTTCACGACCTATTTCACGACCTTTTTTACTCGTGGACATTTTTCATCAGGCTAGAAAAACGCCCCAACCTACTTGATGCCACGTGTACCTACGACTAGCATCACAACCTACCTAGGACCTACCTACCACCTCCTACCACCTCGTGACGACCATGCTGCGAGCAGTGGCGGACTGGCCAGAGTGTCAGCTTGCCCGATGGCAAGTGGGCCCCTGGTGAAGTGGGTCCCCTATATCAAGTGGGCCCCTGGTGAAGTGGTCCCCTATATCAAGTGGGCCCCTGGTGAAGTGGTCCCCTATATCAAGTGGGCCCCTGATGAAGTGGCCCCCTATATCAAGTGGGTCCCCTATATCAAGTGGGCCCCCTATATCAAGTGGGCCCCTGATGAAGTGGTCCCCTATATCAAGTGGGCCCCTGATGATGTGGCCCCCTATATCAAGTGGGCCCCTGGTGAAGTGGGCCCCTATATCAAGTGGGCCCCTGGTGAAGTGGCCCCCTATATCAAGTGGGCCCCTGATGAAGTGGCCCCCTATATCAAGTGGGCCCCTGATGAAGTGACCCCCTATATCAAGTGGGCCCCTGGTGAAATGGCCCCCTATATCAAGTGGGCCCCTGGTGAAGTGGCCCCCTATATCAAGTGGGCCCCTGGTGAAGTGGCCCCCTATATCAAGTGGGCCCCTGGTGAAGTGGGCCCCCTATATCAAGTGGGCCCCTGGTGAAGTGGGCCCCCTATATCAAGTGGGCCCCCTCTGTCTCCTGTCAACCAATATTTCTAGACCCAGTCCGCCACTGGCTGTGAGTATAAGCCGAGGGCAAACTCGGCAGAGGTGGTGAATTAGGTTGTGAAAGTGGGACAGCCCCTTTCAGCAGCAGCCGAAGGGCCTGTGTCCACACTGTATCTCTAATCTACACTAAACTAAACTAAAAACCGGTAACCAATGTGGATCATTCTTCCCCTGACAGCCTGGGGAATGGGCAGGCAAAATTACGCTGAGAATCAGATAACGAGGGGTTAGAGCTCTGAGATTTTCCTTAACGCGCCGCTTTAGCCTGTAAGAGCGAATCGCGGTGCATCTGAGGAGTTAATTGGGCAATACATCAGCAAGCGCGCATGAGAAACCACTTGTTAAACTGTTCACAATGCCCTTTAATGAGCCCAAGTCTGGCAGCATCAGCCAACGCCGCTGAACAGTCCGCATTCCTCCAGCACTTCTCTCTGATGTACTAGTGCAAAGGCACCCAGTAGCGCATGAATTACCTTGCGCTCATAGGAGCAGCCAATCCATTATTAGCATCTATCACATGTATAAAAATTGATCGCCTGTGGTGAAAATTCTTCCTCACAAAAGTTCTTGTAGCTGTCATTTACATTTCACGCTAGGAGCTGAACAATACGAC